>NW_024543498.1:0-107779 GCF_018167655.1 Microtus oregoni | reverse complement strand
GGTGCTGGGTGCTCAGTACTCAGGGTGTTGGGTGCTCAGTGCTCAGGGTGCTGGGTGCTCAGTACTCAGGGTGCTGGGTGCTCAGTGCTCAGGGTGCTGGGTGCTCAGTGCTCGGGGTGCTAGGTGCTCAGTACTCAGGGTACTGGGTGCTCAGTACTCAGGGTGCTGCGTGCTCAGTGCTCAGGGTGCTCAGTACTCAGGGTGCTGGGTGCTCAGTGCTCGGGGTGCTGGCTGCTCAGTGCTGCGGGTGCTGGGTGCTCTGTGATCGGGGTGCTGGGTGCTCAGTACTCAGGGTGCTCAGTGCTCGGGGAGCTCGGTGCTCAGTAATCAGGGTGCTGGGTGCTCAGTACTCAGTGCTCGGGGTCCTGGGTGCTCCGTGCTTGGGGTGCTGGGTGCTCAGCGCTCTGGGTGCTTAGTGCTCAGTACTCAGGGTGCTGGGTGCTCAGTACTCAGGGTGCTCAGTGCTCGGGGTACTGGGTGCTCAGTACTCAGGGTGCTGGGTGCTCAGTACTCAGGGTGCTGGGTGCTCAGTGCTCAGGGTGCTGGGTGCTCACTACTCGGGGTGCTCGGTGCTCAGTACTCAGGGTGCTTGGTGCTCAGTACTCAGGGTGCTGGGTGCTCAGTACTCAGGGTGCTCGGTGCTCAGTACTCAGGGTGCTGGGTGCTCAGTGCTCAGGGTGCTGGGTGCTCAGTACTCAGGGTGCTCGGTGCTCAGTACTCAGGGTGCTGGGTGCTCAGTGCTCAGGGTGCTGGGTGCTCAGTACTCAGGGTGCTCAGTACTCAGGGTGCTGGGTGCTCAGTGCTCGGGTTGCTGGGTGCTCAGTGCTCAGGGTGATCGGTGCTCAGTACTCAGGATGCTGGGTGCTCAGTACTCAGGGTGCTCAGTACTCAGGGTGCTGGGTGCTCAGTACTCAGGGTGCTCAGTACTCAGGGTGCTCAGTACTCAGGGTGCTGTGTGCTCAGTACTCAGGGTGCTCAGTACTCAGGGTGCTGGGGGCTCAGTGCTCGGGTTGCTGTGTGCTCAGTGCTCAGGGTGATCGGTGATCAGTACTCAGGATGCTGGGTGCTCAGTACTCAGGGTGCTGGGTGCTCAGTCCTCAGGGTGCTCAGTGCTCAGGGTGCTGGGTGCTCAGTGCTCGGGGTGCAGGGTGCTCAGTACTCCGGATGCTCGGTGCTCAGTACTCAGGGTGCTGGGTGCTCAGTACTCAGGGTGCTGGGTGCTCAGTACTCAGGGTGCTCGGTGCTCAGTACTCAGGGTGCTGGGTGCTCAGTGCTCAGTGTGCTGGGTGCTAAGTACTCAGGGTGCTGGGTGCTCATGACTCAGGGTGCTGGGTGCTCAGTGCTCAGGGTGCTGGGTGCTCAGTACTCAGGGTGCTGGGTGCTCAGTGCTCAGGGTGCTGGGTGCTCAGTACTCAGGGTGCTCAGTACTCAGGGTGCTGGGTGCTCAGTACTCAGGGTGCTGGGTGCTCAGTGCTCGGGGTGCTGGGTGCTCAGTACTCAGGGTGCTCAGTACTCAGGGTGCTGGGTGCTCAGTGCTTGGGGTGCTGGGTGCTCAGTGCTCAGGGTGCTGGGTTCTCAGTGCTCAGTGTGCTGGGTACTCAGTACTCGGGGTGCTCGGTGCTCAGTACTCAGGGTGCTGGGTGCTCAGTACTCAGGGTGCTGGGTCCTCAGTACTCAGGGTGCTCGGTGCTAAGTACTCAGGGTGCTGGGTGCTCAGTACTCAGGGTGCTGGGTGCTCAGTGCTCAGGGTGCTGGGTGCTCAGTACTCAGGGTGCTGGGTGCTCAGTGCTCAGGGTGCTGGGTGCTCAGTACTCAGGGTGCTCAGTACTCAGGGTGCTGGGTGCTCAGTACTCAGGGTGCTCAGTACTCGGGGTGCTGGGTGCTCAGTGCTCGGGGTGCTGGGTGCTCAGTACTCAGGGTGCTCAGTACTCAGGGTGCTGGGTGCTCAGTGCTCGGGGTGCTGGGTGCTCAGTGCTCAGGGTGATCGGTGCTCAGTACTCAGGATGCTGGGTGCTCAGTACTCAGGGTGCTGGGTGCTCAGTACTCACGGTGCTGGTTGATCAGTCCTCAGAGTGCTCAGTGCTCAGGATGCTGGGTGCTCAGTGCTCGGGGTGCTCGGTGCTCAGTACTCAGGGTGCTGAGTGCTCAGTACTCAGGGTGCTGGATGCTCAGTGCTCGGGGTGCTGGGTGCTCAGTACTCAGGGTGCTGGGTGCTCAGTGCTCAGGGTGTTGGGTGCTCAGTGCTCGGGGTACTGGGTGCTCAGTACTCAGGGTGCTGTGTGCTCAGTACTCAGGGTGCTGGGTGCTCAGTGCTCGGGGTGCTGGGTGCTCAGTGCTCAGGGTGCTGGGTGCTCAGGACTCAGGGTGCTGGGTGCTCAGTGCTCGGGGTGCTCGGTGCTCAGTACTCAAGGTGCTGGCTGCTCAGTGCTCACGGTTCTGGGTGCTCAGTCCTCTGGGTGCTCCGTGCTCAGTGCTCAGGGTGTTGGGTGCTCAGTACTCAGGGTGCTCGGTGCTCAGTACTAAGGGTGCTCAGTGCTCAGTACTCAGGGTGCTCAGTGCTCAGTGCTCGGGGTGCTGGGTGCTCAGTGCTCGGGGTGCTGGGTGCTCAGTACTCAGGGTGCTGGGTGCTCAGTACTCAGGGTGCTGGGTGCTCAGTGCTAGGGGTGCTCGGTGCTCAGTACGTTGGGTGCTCAGTACTCAGGGTGCTGGGTGCTCAGTGCTCAGGGTGCTGGGTGCTCAGTGCTCAGGGTGCTGGGTGCTCAGTGCTCAGGTTGCTGGGTGCTCAGTGCTTGGGGTGCTGGGTGCTCAGTGCTCAGGGTGCTGGGTTCTCAGTGCTCAGGGTGCTGGGTGCTCAGTACTCAGGGTGCTGGGTGCTCAGTGCTAGGGGTGTTCGGTGCTCAGTACGTTGGGTGCTCAGTACTCAGGGTGCTGGGTGCTCAGTGCTCAGGGTGCTGGGTGCTCAGTGCTCAGGGTGCTGGGTGCTCAGTGCTCAGGGTGCTGGGTGCTCAGTGCTTGGGGTGCTGGGTGCTCAGTGCTCAGGGTGATGGGTTCTCAGTGCTCAGGGTGCTCGGTGCTCAGTACTCAGGGTGCTGGGTGCTCAGTGCTCAGGGTGCTGGGTGCTAAGTACTCAGGGTGCTGGGTGCTCCGTACTCAGGGTGCTGGGTTCTCAGTGCTCAGGGTGCTGGGTGCTCAGTACTCAGGGTGCTGGGTGCTCAGTGCTCAGGGTGCTGGGTGCTCAGTACTCAGGGTGCTCAGTACTCAGGGTGCTGGGTGCTCAGTACTCAGGGTGCTCAGTACTCAGGGTGCTGGGTGCTCAGTGCTCGGGTTGCTGGGTGCTCAGTGCTCAGGGTGATCGGTGCTCAGTACTCAGGATGCTGGGTGCTCAGTACTCAGGGTGCTGGGTGCTCAGTCCTCAGGGTGCTCAGTGCTCAGGGTGCTGGGTGCTCAGTGCTCGGGGTGCAGGGTGCTCAGTACTCCGGATGCTCGGTGCTCAGTACTCAGGGTGCTGGGTGCTCAGTACTCAGGGTGCTGGGTGCTCAGTACTCAGGGTGCTCGGTGCTCAGTACTCAGGGTGCTGGGTGCTCAGTGCTCAGTGTGCTGGGTGCTAAGTACTCAGGGTGCTGGGTGCTCAGGACTCAGGGTGCTGGGTGCTCAGTGCTCAGGGTGCTGGGTGCTCAGTACTCAGGGTGCTGGGTGCTCAGTGCTCAGGGTGCTGGGTGCTCAGTACTCAGGGTGCTCAGTACTCAGGGTGCTGGGTGCTCAGTACTCAGGGTGCTGGGTGCTCAGTGCTCGGGGTCCTGGGTGCTCAGTACTCAGGGTGCTCAGTACTCAGGGTGCTGGGTGCTCAGTGCTTGGGGTGCTGGGTGCTCAGTGCTCAGGGTGCTGGGTTCTCAGTGCTCAGGGTGCTGGGTACTCAGTACTCGGGGTGCTCGGTGCTCAGTACTCAGGGTGCTGGGTGCTCAGTACTCAGGGTGCTGGGTCCTCAGTACGCAGGGTGCTCGGTGCTCACGTCTCAGGGTGCTGGGTGCTCAGTGCTCGGGGTGCTCGGTGCTCAGTACTCAATGTGCTGGCTGCTCAGTGCTCACGGTTCTGGGTGCTCAGTCCTCGGGGTGCTCCGTGCTCAGTGCTCAGGGTGATCAGTGCTCAGTACTCAGGGTGCTCAGTGCTCAGTGCTCGGGGTGCTGGGTGCTCAGTGCTCGGTGTGCTGGGTGCTCAGTACTCAGGGTGCTGGGTGCTCAGTACTCAGGGTGCTGGGTGCTCAGTGCTAGAGGTGCTCGGTGCTCTGTACGTTGGGTGCTCAGTATTCAGGGTGCTGGGTGCTCAGTGCTCAGGGTGCTGGGTGCTCAGTGCTCAGGGTGCTGGGTGCTCAGTGCTTGGGGTGCTGGGTGCTCAGTGCTTGGTGTGCTGCGTGCTCAGTGCTCAGGGTGCTGGGTTCTCAGTGCTCAGGGTGCTGGGTGCTCAGTACTCGCGGTGCTCGGTGCTCAGTACTCAGGGTGCTGGGTGCTCAGTACTCAGGGTGCTGGGTGCTCAGTACTCAGGGTGCTCGGTGCTAAGTACTCAGGGTGCTCGGTGCTCAGTACTCAGGGTGCTGGGTGCTCAGTGCTCAGGGTGCTGGGTGCTCAGTACTCAGGGTGCTGGGTGCTCAGTGCTCAAGGTGCTGGGTGCTCAGTACTCAGGGTGCTGGGTGCTCAGTGCTCAGGGAGCTCAGTACTCGGGGTGCTGGGTGCTCAGTGCTCGGGGTGCTGGGTGCTCAGTGCTCAGGGTGATCGGTGCTCAGTACTCAGGATGCTGGGTGCTCAGTACTCAGGGTGCTGGGTGCTCAGTACTCAGGGTGCTGGGTGCTCAGTCCTCAGGGTGCTCAGTGCTCAGGGTGCTGGGTGCTCAGTGCTCGGGGTGCTCGGTGCTCAGTACTCAGGGTGCTGAGTGCTCAGTACTCAGGGTGCTGGGTGCTCAGTGCTCGGGGTGCTGGGTGTTCAGTACTCAGGGTGCTGGGTGCTCAGTGCTCAGGGTGCTGGGTGCTCAGTGCTCGGGGTACTGGGTGCTCAGTACTCAGGGTGCTGGGTGCTCAGTACTCAGGGTGCTGGGTGCTCAGTGCTCGGGGTGCTGGGTGCGCAGTGCTCAGGATGCTGGGTGCTTAGGACTCAGGGTGCTGGGTGCTCAGTGCTCAGGGTAATCGGTGCTCAGTACTCAAGGTGCTGGCTGCTCAGTGCTCACGGTGCTGGGTGCTCAGTCCTCGGGATGCTCCGTGCTCAGTGCTCAGGGTGCTGGGTGCTCAGTACTCAGGGTGCTCGGTGCTCAGTACTAAGGGTGCTCAGTGCTCAGTACTCAGGGTGCTCAGTGCTCAGTGCTCGGGGTGCTGGGTGCTCAGTACTCAGGGTGCTGGGTGCTCAGTACTCAGGGTGCTGGGTGCTCAGTGCTAGGGGTGCTCGGTGCTCAGTACGTTGGGTGCTCAGTACTCAGGGTGCTGGGTGCTCAGTGCTCAGGGTGCTGGGTGCTCAGTGCTCAGGGTCCTGGGTGCTCAGTGCTCAGGTTGCTGGGTGCTCAGTACTCAGGGTGCTGGGTGCTCAGTGCTCGGGGTGCTCGGTGCTCAGTACTCAGGGTGCTGGGTGCTCAGGACTCAGGGTGCTGGGTGCTCAGTGCTCAGGGTTATCGGTGCTCAGTCCTCAGGGTGCTCAGTACTCAGGGTGCTGGGTGCTCAGTGCTCGGGGTGCTGCGTGCTCAGTGCTGAGGTTGCTGGGTGCTCTGTCATCGGGGTGCTGGGTGCTCAGTACATAGGATGATCAGTGCTCGGGGAGCTCGGTGCTCAGTACTCAGGGTGCTGGGTGCTCAGTACTCAGTGCTCGGGGTCCTGGGTGCTCCGTGCTTGGGGTGCTGGTTGCTCAGCGCTCTGGGTGCTTAGTGCTCAGTACTCAGGGTGCTGGGTGCTCAGTACTCAGGGTGCTCAGTGCACGATGTGCTGGGTGCTCAGTACTCAGGGTGCTGGGTGCTCAGTACTCAGGGTGCTGGGTGCTAATTCTCGGGGTGCTGGGTGCTCAGTGCTCGGGGTGCTGTTTGCTCAGTACTCGGGGTGCTGGGTGCTCAGTGCTCAGCGTGCTGGGTGCTCAGTACTCTGGGTGCTCTGTTCTCAGTACTCAGGCTGCTGGGTGCTCATGCTCGGGGAGCTGGGTGCTCAGTGCTCGGGGTGCTGGGTGCTCAGTGCTCGGGGTGCTGGGTGCTCAGTACTCAGGGTGCTGGGTGCTCAGTACTCAGGGTGCTGGGTGCTCAGTGCTCGGGGTGCTCGGTGCTCAGTACTCAGGGTGCTGGGTGCTCAGTCCTCGGGGTGCTGGGTGCTCAGTGCTCAGGGTGCTGGGTGCTCAGTGCTCGGGGTGCTGGGTGCTCAGTGCTCAGGATGCTGGCTGCTCAGTGCTCAGGGTGCTGGGTGCTCAGTACTCAGGGTGCTGGGTGCTCAGTACTCAGGGTGCTCAGCGCTCAGTACTCAGCGTGCTGGGTGCTCAGTGCTCAGGGTCCTTGGTGCTCAGTACTCAGGGTGCTCAGTGCTCAGTATTCAGCATGCTTTGTGCTCAGTGCTCAGGGTGCTGGGTGCTCATTACTCAGGGTGTTGGGTGCTCAGTACTCGGGGTGCTCGGTGCTCAGTACTCTTGGTGCTGGGTGCTCAGTACTCAGGGTGCTGGGTGCTCAGTGCTCGTGGTGCTCGGTGCTCAGTGCTCAGGATGCTCGGTGCTCAGTACTCTTGGTGCTGGGTGCTCAGTACTCAGGGTGCTGGGTGCTCAGTGCTCGGGGTGCTCGGTGCTCAGTACTCAGGGTCCTGGGTGCTCAGTGCTCAGGGTGCTGGGTACTCAGTACTCAGGGTGCTCAGTGCTCAGGGTGCTGGGTGCTCAGTGCTCGGGGTGCAGGGTGATCAGTACTCCGGATGTTCGGTGCTCAGTACTCAGGGTGCTGGGTGCTCAGTACTCAGGGTGCTGGGTGCTCAGTACTCAGGGTGCTGGGTGCTCAGTACTCAGGGTGCTCGGTGCTCAGTGCTTGGTGTGCTGCGTGCTCAGTGCTCAGGGTGCTGGGTTCTCAGTGCTCAGGGTGCTGGGTGCTCAGTACTCGCGGTGCTCGGTGCTCAGTACTCAGGGTGCTGGGTGCTCAGTACTCAGGGTGCTGGGTGCTCAGTACTCAGGGTGCTGGGTGCTCAGTGCTCAGGGTGCTGGGTGCTCAGTACTCAGGGTGCTGGGTACTCAGTGCTCAGGGTGCTCAGTACTCGGGGTGCTGGGTGCTCAGTGCTCGGGGTGCTGGGTGCTCAGTACTCAGGGTGCTCAATACTCAGGGTGCTGGCTGCACAGTGCTCAGGGTGCTGGGTGCTCAGTGCTCAGGGTGATCGGTGCTCAGTACTCAGGATGCTGGGTGCTCAGTACTCAGGGTGCTGGGTGCTCAGTACTCAGGGTGCTGGGTGCTCAGTCCTCAGGGTGCTCAGTGCTCAGGGTGCTGGGTGCTCAGTGCTCGGGGTGCTCAGTGCTCAGTACTCAGGGTGCTGAGTGCTCAGTACTCAGGGTGCTGGGTGCTCAGTGCTCGGGGTGCTGGGTGTTCAGTACTCAGGGTGCTGGGTGCTCAGTGCTCAGGGTGCTGGGTGCTCAGTGCTCGGGGTACTGGGTGCTCAGTACTCAGGGTGCTGGGTACTCAGTACTCAGGGTGCTGGGTGCTCAGTGCTCGGGGTGCTGGGTGCGCAGTGCTCAGGATGCTGGGTGCTTAGGACTCAGGGTGCTGGGTGCTCAGTGCTCGGGGTGCTCGGTGCTCAGTACTCAAGGTGCTGGCTGCTCAGTGCTCACGGTGCTGGGTGCTCAGTCCTCGGGATGCTCCGTGCTCAGTGCTCAGGGTGCTGGGTGCTCAGTACTCAGGGTGCTCGGTGCTCAGTACTAAGGGTGCTCAGTGCTCAGTACTCAGGGTGCTCAGTGTTCAGTGTACGGGGTGCTGGGTGCTCAGTACTCAGGGTGCTGGGTGCTCAGTACTCAGGGTGCTGGGTGCTCAGTGCTAGGGGTGCTCGGTGCTCAGTACGTTGGGTGCTCAGTACTCAGGGTGCTGGGTGCTCAGTGCTCAGGTGCTGGGTGCTCAGTGCTCAGGGACCTGGGTGCTCAGTGCTCAGGGTGCTGGGTGCTCAGTACTCAGGGTGCTGGGTGCTCAGTGCTCGGGGTGCTCGGTGCTCAGTACTCAGGGTGCTGGGTGCTCAGGACTCAGGGTGCTGGGTGCTCAGTGCTCAGGGTTATCGGTGCTCAGTCCTCAGGGTGCTCAGTACTCAGGGTGCTGGGTGCTCAGTGCTCGGGGTGCTGCGTGCTCAGTGCTGAGGTTGCTGGGTGCTCTGTCATCGGGGTGCTGGGTGCTCAGTACATAGGGTGATCAGTGCTCGGGGAGCTCGGTGCTCAGTACTCAGGGTGCTGGGTGCTCAGTACTCAGTGCTCGGGGTCCTGGGTGCTCCGTGCTTGGGGTGCTGGGTGCTCAGCGCTCTGGCTGCTTAGTGCTCAGTACTCAGGGTGCTGGGTGCTCAGTACTCAGGGTGCTCAGTGCACGATGTGCTGGGTGCTCAGTACTCAGGGTGCTGGGTGCTCAGTACTCAGGGTGCTGGGTGCTAATTCTCGGGGTGCTGGGTACTCAGTGCTCGGGGTGCTGTTTGCTCAGTACTCGGGGTGCTGGGTGCTCAGTGCTCAGCGTGCTGGGTGCTCAGTACTCTGGGTGCTCTGTTCTCAGTACTCAGGCTGCTGGGTGCTCATGCTCGGGGAGCTGGGTGCTCAGTGCTCGGGGTGATGGGTGCTCAGTGCTCGGGGTGCTGGGTGCTCAGTACTCAGGGTGCTGGGTGCTCAGTACTCAGGGTGCTGGGTGCTCAGTGCTCCGGGTGCTCGGTGCTCAGTACTCAGGGTGCTGGGTGCTCAGTCCTCGGGGTGCTGGGTGCTCAGTGCTCAGGGTGCTGGGTGCTCAGTGCTCGGGGTGCTGGGTGCTCAGTGCTCAGGATGCTGGCTGCTCAGTGCTCAGGGTGCTGGGTGCTCAGTACTCAGGGTGCTCGGTGCTCAGTACTCAGGGTGCTCAGCGCTCAGTACTCAGCGTGCTGGGTGCTCAGTGCTCAGGGTCCTTGGTGCTCAGTACTCAGGGTGCTCAGTGCTCAGTATTCAGCATGCTTTGTGCTCAGTGCTCAGGGTGCTGGGTGCTCATTACTCAGGGTGTTGGGTGCTCAGTACTCGGGGTGCTCGGTGCTCAGTACTCTTGGTGCTGGGTGCTCAGTACTCAGGGTGCTGGGTGCTCAGTGCTCGTGGTGCTCGGTGCTCAGTGCTCAGGATGCTCGGTGCTCAGTACTCTTGGTGCTGGGTGCTCAGTACTCAGGGTGCTGGGTGCTCAGTGCTCGGGGTGCTCGGTGCTCAGTACTCAGGGTCCTGGGTGCTCAGTGCTCAGGGTGCTGGGTACTCAGTACTCAGGGTGCTCAGTGCTCAGGGTGCTGGGTGCTCAGTGCTCGGGGTGCAGGGTGATTAGTACTCCGGATGTTCGGTGCTCAGTACTCAGGGTGCTGGGTGCTCAGTACTCAGGGTGCTGGGTGCTCAGTACTCAGGGTGCTCGGTGCTCAGTACTCAGGGTGCTGGGTGCTCAGTGCTCAGTGTGCTGGGTGCTAAGTACTCAGGGTGCTGGGTGCTCAGTACTCAGGGTGCTGGGTGCTCAGTGCTCAGGGTGCTGGGTGCTCAGTACTCAGGGTGCTGGGTGCTCAGTACTCAGGGTGCTGGGTGCTCAGTGCTCAGGGTGCTGGGTGCTCAGTACTCAGGGTGCTGGGTGCTCAGTGCTCAGGGTGCTGGGTGCTCAGTACTCAGGGTGCTGGGTGCTCAGTGCTCAGGGTGCTGGGTGCTCAGTACTCAGGGTGCTGGGTGCTCAGTGCTCAGGGTGCTGGGTGCTCAGTACTCAGGGTGCTGGGTGCTCAGTACTCAGGGTGCTGGGTGCTCAGTGCTCAGGGTGCTGGGTGCTCAGTACTCAGGGTGATGGGTGCTCAGTGCTCAGGGTGCTGGGTGCTCAGTACTCAGGGTGCTGGGTGCTCAGTGCTCAGGGTGCTGGGTGCTCAGTGCTCAGGGTGCTGAGTGCTCAGTGCTCAGGGTGCTGCGTGCTCAGTACTCGGGGTGCTCGGTGCTCAGTACTCAGTGTGCTGGGTGCTCAGTACTCAGGGTGCTGGGTGCTCAGTACTCAGGGTGCTGGGTGCTCAGTACTCAGGGTGCTCAGTACTCAGGGTGCTCAGTACTCAGGGTGCTTGGTGCTCAGTGCTCGGGTTGCTGGGTGCTCAGTGCTCGGGGTGCTGGGTGCACAGTACTCAGGGTGCTCAGTACTCAGGGTGCTGGGTGCTCAGTGCTCGGGTTGCTGGGTGCTCAGTGCTCAGGGTGATCGGTGCTCAGTACTCAGGATGCTGGGTGCTCAGTACTCAGGGTGCTGGGTGCTCAGTCCTCAGGGTGCTCAGTGCTCAGGGTGCTGGGTGCTCAGTGCTCGGGGTGCAGGGTGCTCAGTACTCCGGATGCTCGGTGCTCAGTACTCAGCGTGCTGGGTGCTCAGTACTCAGGGTGCTGGGTGCTCAGTACTCAGGGTGCTTGGTGCTCAGTACTCAGGGTGCTGGGTGCTCAGTGCTCAGTGTGCTGGGTGCTAAGAACTCAGGGTGCTGGGTGCTCAGGAATCAGGGTGCTGGGTGCTCAGTGCTCAGGGTGCTGGGTGCTCAGTACTCAGCGTGCTGGGTGCTCAGTGCTCAGGGTGCTGGGTGCTCAGTACTCAGGGTGCTCAGTACTCATGGTGCTTTCGTGCTCAGTACTCAGGGTGCAGGGTGCTCAGTGCTCGGGGTGCTGGGTGCTCAGTACTCAGGGTGCTCAGTACTCAGGGTGCTGGGTGCTCAGTGCTTGGGGTGCTGGGTGCTCAGTGCTCAGGGTGCTGGGTTCTCAGTGCGCAGGGTGCTGGGTACTCAGTACTCGGGGTGCTCGGTGCTCAGTACTCAGGGTGCTGGGTGCTCAGTACTCAGGGTGCTGGGTCCTCAGTACTCAGGGTGCTCGGTGCTAAGTACTCAGGGTGCTGGGTGCTCAGTACTCAGGGTGCTGGGTGCTCAGTGCTCAGGGTGCTGGGTGCTCAGTACTCAGGGTGCTGGGTGCTCAGTGCTCAGGGTGCTGGGTGCTCAGTACTCAGGGTGCTCAGTACTCAGGGTGCTGGGTGCTCAGTACTCAGGGTGCTCAGTACTCGGGGTGCTGGGTGCTCAGTGCTCGGGGTGCTGGGTGCTCAGTACTCAGGGTGCTCAGTACTCAGGGTGCTGGGTGCTCAGTGCTCGGGGTGCTGGGTGCTCAGTGCTCAGGGTGCTGGGTGCTCAGTACTCAGGGTGCCCCGTGCTCAGTACTCAGGGTGCTGGGTGCTCAGTGCTCATTGTGCTGGGTGCTCAGTACTCAGGGTGCTGGGTGCCCAGTGCTCAGGGTGCTGGGTGCTCAGTGCTCAGGGTGCTGAGTGCTCAGTGCTCAGGGTGCTGGGTGCTCAGTGCTTGGGGTGCTGGGTGCTCAGTGCTCAGGGTGCTGGGTTCTCAGTGCTCAGGGTGCTGGGTGCTCAGTACTCGGGGTGCTCGGTGCTCAGTACTCAGGGTGCTGGGTGCTCAGTACTCAGGGTGCTGGGTGCTCAGTACTCAGGGTGCTGGGTGCTCAGTGCTCAGGGTGCTCAGTACTCGGGGTGCTGGGTGCTCAGTGCTCGGGGTGCTGGGTGCTCAGTACTCAGGGTGCTCAGTACTCAGGGTGCTGGCTGCACAGTGCTCAGGGTGCTGGGTGCTCAGTGCTCAGGGTGATCGGTGCTCAGTACTCAGGATGCTGGGTGCTCAGTACTCAGGGTGCTGGGTGCTCAGTACTCAGGGTGCTGGGTGCTCAGTCCTCAGGGTGCTCAGTGCTCAGGGTGCTGGGTGCTCAGTGCTCGGGGTGCTCGGTGCTCAGTACTCAGGGTGCTGAGTGCTCAGTACTCAGGGTGCTGGGTGCTCAGTGCTCGGGGTGCTGGGTGTTCAGTACTCAGGGTGCTGGGTGCTCAGTACTCAGGGTGCTGGGTGCTCAGTGCTCGGGGTGCTGGGTGCTTAGGACTCAGGGTGCTGGGTGCTCAGTGCTCGGGGTGCTCGGTGCTCAGTACTCAAGGTTCTGGCTGCTCAGTGCTCACGGTGCTGGGTGCTCAGTCCTCGGGATGCTCCGTGCTCAGTGCTCAGGGTGCTGGGTGCTCAGTACTCAGGGTGCTCGGTGCTCAGTACTAAGGGTGCTCAGTGCTCAGTACTCAGGGTGCTCAGTGCTCAGTGCTCGGGGTGCTGGGTGCTCAGTACTCAGGGTGCTGGGTGCTCAGTACTCAGGGTGCTGGGTGCTCAGTGCTAGGGGTGCTCGGTGCTCAGTACGTTGGGTGCTCAGTACTCAGGGTGCTGGGTGCTCAGTGCTCAGGGTGCTGGGTGCTCAGTGCTCAGGGTCCTGGGTGCTCAGTGCTCAGGGTGCTGGGTGCTCAGTACTCAGGGTGCTGGGTGCTCAGTGCTCGGGGTTATCGGTGCTCAGTCCTCAGGGTGCTCAGTACTCAGGGTGCTGGGTGCTCAGTGCTCGGGGTGCTGCGTGCTCAGTGCTGAGGTTGCTGGGTGCTCTGTCATCGGGGTGCTGGGTGCTCTGTACATAGGGTGATCAGTGCTCGGGGAGCTCGGTGCTCAGTACTCAGGGTGCTGGGTGCTCAGTACTCAGTGCTCGGGGTCCTGGGTGCTCCGTGCTTGGGGTGCTGGGTGCTCAGCGCTCTGGGTGCTTAGTGCTCAGTACTCAGGGTGCTGGGTGCTCAGTACTCAGGGTGCTCAGTGCATGGGGTGCTGGGTGCTCAGTACTCAGGGTGCTGGGTGCTCAGTACTCAGGGTGCTGGGTGCTAATTCTCGGGGTGCTGGGTGCTCAGTGCTCGGGGTGCTGTTTGCTCAGTACTCGGGGTGCTGGGTGCTCAGTGCTCAGCGTGCTGGGTGCTCAGTACTCTGGGTGCTCTGTTCTCAGTACTCAGGCTGCTGGGTGCTCATGCTCGGGGAGCTGGCTGCTCAGTGCTCGGGGTGCTGGGTGCTCAGTGCTCGGGGTGCTGGGTGCTCAGTACTCAGGGTGCTGGGTGCTCAGTACTCAGGGTGCTGGGTGCTCAGTGCTCGGGGTGCTCGGTGCTCAGTACTCAGGGTGCTGGGTGCTCAGTCCTCGGGGTGCTGGGTGCTCAGTGCTCAGGGTGCTGGGTGCTCAGTGCTCGGGGTGCTGGGTGCTCAGTGCTCAGGATGCTGGCTGCTCAGTGCTCAGGGTGCTGGGTGCTCAGTACTCAGGGTGCTCGGTGCTCAGTACTCAGGGTGCTCAGCGCTCAGTACTCAGCGTGCTGGGTGCTCAGTGCTCAGGGTCCTTGGTGCTCAGTACTCAGGGTGCTCAGTGCTCAGGGTGCTGGGTGCTCATTACTCAGGGTGTTGTTTGCTCAGTACTCGGGGTGCTCGGTGCTCAGTACTCTTGGTGCTGGGTGCTCAGTACTCAGGGTGCTGGGTGCTCAGTGCTCGTGGTGCTCGGTGCTCAGTGCTCAGGATGCACGGTGCTCAGTACTCTTGGTGCTGGGTGCTCAGTACTCAGGGTGCTGGGTGCTCAGTGCTCGTGGTGCTCGGTGCTCAGTGCTCAGGATGCACGGTGCTCAGTACTCTTGGTGCTGGGTGCTCAGTACTCAGGGTGCTGGGTGCTCAGTGCTCGGGGTGCTCGGTGCTCAGTACTCAGGGTGCTGGGTGCTCAGTGCTCGGGGTGCTGGGTGCTCAGTGCTCAGGGTGCTGGGTGCTCAGTACTCAGGGTGCTCAGTACTCAGGGTGCTTGGTGCTCAGTGCTCGGGTTGCTGGGTGCTCAGTGCTCGGGGTGCTGGGTGCACAGTACTCAGGGTGCTCAGTACTCAGGGTGCTGGGTGCTCAGTGCTCGGGTTGCTGGGTGCTCAGTGCTCAGGGTGATCGGTGCTCAGTACTCAGGATGCTGGGTGCTCAGTACTCAGGGTGCTGGGTGCTCAGTCCTCAGGGTGCTCAGTGCTCAGGGTGCTGGGTGCTCAGTGCTCGGGGTGCAGGGTGCTCAGTACTCCGGATGCTCGGTGCTCAGTACTCAGCGTGCTGGGTGCTCAGTACTCAGGGTGCTGGGTGCTCAGTACTCAGGGTGCTCGGTGCTCAGTACTCAGGGTGCTGGGTGCTCAGTGCTCAGTGTGCTGGGTGCTAAGAACTCAGGGTGCTGGGTGCTCAGGACTCAGGGTGCTGGGTGCTCAGTGCTCAGGGTGCTGGGTGCTCAGTACTCAGGGTGCTGGGTGCTCAGTGCTCAGGGTGCTGGGTGCTCAGTACTCAGGGTGCTCAGTACTCATGGTGCTTTGGTGCTCAGTACTCAGGGTGCAGGGTGCTCAGTTCTCGGGGTGCTGGGTGCTCAGTACTCAGGGTGCTCAGTACTCAGGGTGCTGGGTGCTCAGTGCTTGGGGTGCTGGGTGCTCAGTGCTCAGGGTGCTGGGTTCTCAGTGCTCAGGGTGCTGGGTACTCAGTACTCGGGGTGCTCGGTGCTCAGTACTCAGGGTGCTGGGTGCTCAGTACTCAGGGTGCTGGGTCCTCAGTACTCAGGGTGCTCGGTGCTAAGTACTCAGGGTGCTGGGTGCTCAGTACTCAGGGTGCTGGGTGCTCAGTGCTCAGGGTGCTGGGTGCTCAGTACTCAGGGTGCTGGGTGCTCAGTGCTCAGGGTGCTGGGTGCTCAGTACTCAGGGTGCTCGGTGCTCAGTACTAAGGGTGCTCAGTGCTCAGTACTCAGGGTGCTCAGTGCTCAGTGCTCGGGGTGCTGGGTGCTCAGTACTCAGGGTGCTGGGTGCTCAGTACTCAGGGTGCTGGGTGCTCAGTGCTAGGGGTGCTCGGTGCTCAGTACGTTGGGTGCTCAGTACTCAGGGTGCTGGGTGCTCAGTGCTCAGGGTGCTGGGTGCTCAGTGCTCAGGGTCCTGGGTGCTCAGTGCTCAGGGTGCTGGGTGCTCAGTACTCAGGGTGCTGGGTGCTCAGTGCTCGGGGTTATCGGTGCTCAGTCCTCAGGGTGCTCAGTACTCAGGGTGCTGGGTGCTCAGTGCTCGGGGTGCTGCGTGCTCAGTGCTGAGGTTGCTGGGTGCTCTGTCATCGGGGTGCTGGGTGCTCTGTACATAGGGTGATCAGTGCTCGGGGAGCTCGGTGCTCAGTACTCAGGGTGCTGGGTGCTCAGTACTCAGTGCTCGGGGTCCTGGGTGCTCCGTGCTTGGGGTGCTGGGTGCTCAGCGCTCTGGGTGCTTAGTGCTCAGTACTCAGGGTGCTGGGTGCTCAGTACTCAGGGTGCTCAGTGCATGGGGTGCTGGGTGCTCAGTACTCAGGGTGCTGGGTGCTCAGTACTCAGGGTGCTGGGTGCTAATTCTCGGGGTGCTGGGTGCTCAGTGCTCGGGGTGCTGTTTGCTCAGTACTCGGGGTGCTGGGTGCTCAGTGCTCAGCGTGCTGGGTGCTCAGTACTCTGGGTGCTCTGTTCTCAGTACTCAGGCTGCTGGGTGCTCATGCTCGGGGAGCTGGCTGCTCAGTGCTCGGGGTGCTGGGTGCTCAGTGCTCGGGGTGCTGGGTGCTCAGTACTCAGGGTGCTGGGTGCTCAGTACTCAGGGTGCTGGGTGCTCAGTGCTCGGGGTGCTCGGTGCTCAGTACTCAGGGTGCTGGGTGCTCAGTCCTCGGGGTGCTGGGTGCTCAGTGCTCAGGGTGCTGGGTGCTCAGTGCTCGGGGTGCTGGGTGCTCAGTGCTCAGGATGCTGGCTGCTCAGTGCTCAGGGTGCTGGGTGCTCAGTACTCAGGGTGCTCGGTGCTCAGTACTCAGGGTGCTCAGCGCTCAGTACTCAGCGTGCTGGGTGCTCAGTGCTCAGGGTCCTTGGTGCTCAGTACTCAGGGTGCTCAGTGCTCAGGGTGCTGGGTGCTCATTACTCAGGGTGTTGTTTGCTCAGTACTCGGGGTGCTCGGTGCTCAGTACTCTTGGTGCTGGGTGCTCAGTACTCAGGGTGCTGGGTGCTCAGTGCTCGTGGTGCTCGGTGCTCAGTGCTCAGGATGCACGGTGCTCAGTACTCTTGGTGCTGGGTGCTCAGTACTCAGGGTGCTGGGTGCTCAGTGCTCGTGGTGCTCGGTGCTCAGTGCTCAGGATGCACGGTGCTCAGTACTCTTGGTGCTGGGTGCTCAGTACTCAGGGTGCTGGGTGCTCAGTGCTCGGGGTGCTCGGTGCTCAGTACTCAGGGTGCTGGGTGCTCAGTGCTCGGGGTGCTGGGTGCTCAGTGCTCAGGGTGCTGGGTGCTCAGTACTCAGGGTGCTCAGTACTCAGGGTGCTTGGTGCTCAGTGCTCGGGTTGCTGGGTGCTCAGTGCTCGGGGTGCTGGGTGCACAGTACTCAGGGTGCTCAGTACTCAGGGTGCTGGGTGCTCAGTGCTCGGGTTGCTGGGTGCTCAGTGCTCAGGGTGATCGGTGCTCAGTACTCAGGATGCTGGGTGCTCAGTACTCAGGGTGCTGGGTGCTCAGTCCTCAGGGTGCTCAGTGCTCAGGGTGCTGGGTGCTCAGTGCTCGGGGTGCAGGGTGCTCAGTACTCCGGATGCTCGGTGCTCAGTACTCAGCGTGCTGGGTGCTCAGTACTCAGGGTGCTGGGTGCTCAGTACTCAGGGTGCTCGGTGCTCAGTACTCAGGGTGCTGGGTGCTCAGTGCTCAGTGTGCTGGGTGCTAAGAACTCAGGGTGCTGGGTGCTCAGGACTCAGGGTGCTGGGTGCTCAGTGCTCAGGGTGCTGGGTGCTCAGTACTCAGGGTGCTGGGTGCTCAGTGCTCAGGGTGCTGGGTGCTCAGTACTCAGGGTGCTCAGTACTCATGGTGCTTTGGTGCTCAGTACTCAGGGTGCAGGGTGCTCAGTTCTCGGGGTGCTGGGTGCTCAGTACTCAGGGTGCTCAGTACTCAGGGTGCTGGGTGCTCAGTGCTTGGGGTGCTGGGTGCTCAGTGCTCAGGGTGCTGGGTTCTCAGTGCTCAGGGTGCTGGGTACTCAGTACTCGGGGTGCTCGGTGCTCAGTACTCAGGGTGCTGGGTGCTCAGTACTCAGGGTGCTGGGTCCTCAGTACTCAGGGTGCTCGGTGCTAAGTACTCAGGGTGCTGGGTGCTCAGTACTCAGGGTGCTGGGTGCTCAGTGCTCAGGGTGCTGGGTGCTCAGTACTCAGGGTGCTGGGTGCTCAGTGCTCAGGGTGCTGGGTGCTCAGTACTCAGGGTGCTCAGTACTCAGGGTGCTGGGTGCTCAGTACTCAGGGTGCTCAGTACTCGGGGTGCTGGGTGCTCAGTGCTCGGGGTGCTGGGTGCTCAGTACTCAGGGTGCTCAGTACTCAGGGTGCTGGGTGCTCAGTGCTCGGGGTGCTGGGTGCTCAGTGCTCAGGGTGCTGGGTGCTCAGTACTCAGGGTGCTGGGTGCTCAGTACTCAGGGTGCTGGGTGCTCAGTGCTCAGGGTGCTGGGTGCTCAGTACTCAGGGTGCTGGGTGCTCAGTGCTCAGGGTGCTGGGTGCTCAGTGCTCAGGGTGCTGAGTGCTCAGTGCTCAATGTGCTGGGTGCTCAGTACTCAGGGTGCTGGGTGCTCAGTACTCAGGGTGCTCGGTGCTAAGTACTCAGGGTGCTGGGTGCTCAGTACTCAGGGTGCTGGGTGCTCAGTGCTCAGGGTGCTGGGTGCTCAGTACTCAGGGTGCTGGGTGCTCAGTGCTCAGTGCTCAGGGTGCTCAGTACTCGGGGTGCTGGGCGCTCAGTGCTCAGGGTGCTGGGTGCTCAATACTCTGGGTGCTCAGTACTCAGGGTGCTGGGTGCTCAGTGCTCGGGGTGCTGGGTGCTCAGTGCTCAGGGTGATCGGTGCTCAGTACTCAGTATGCTGGGTGCTCAGTACTCAGGGTGCTGGGTGCTCAGTACTCAGGGTGCTGGGTGCTCAGTCCTCTGGGGTGCTCAGTGCTCAGGGTGCTGGGTGGTCAGTACTCGGGGTGCTCGGTGCTCAGTACTCAGGGTGCTGGGTGCTCAGTGCTCAGGGTGCTGGGTGCTAAGTACTCAGGGTGCTCAGTGCTCAGGGTGCTGGGTGCTCAGTGCTTGGGGTGCTCGGTGCTCAGTGCTCAGGGTGCTGGGCGCTCAGTGCTCGGGGTGCTGGGTGCTCAGTACTCGGGGTGCTCGGTGCTCAGTACTCAGGGTGCTGGGTGCTCAGTACTCAGGGTGCTGGGTGCTCAGTACTCAGGGTGCTGGGTGCTCAGTACTCAGGGTGCTGGGTGCTCAGTACTCAGGGTGCTGGGTGCTCAGTGCTCAGGGTGCTGGCTGCTCAGTGCTCAGGGTCCTTGGTGCTCAGTACTCAGGGTGCTCATTGCTCAGTACTCAGCGTGCTTTGTGCTCAGTGCTCAGGGTGCTGGGTGCTCAGTACTCAGGGTGCTGGGTGCTCAGTACTCACGGTGCTGGGTGCTCAGTACTCAGGGTGCTGGGTGCTCAGTGCTCGGGGTGCTCGGTGCTCAGTACTCTTGGTGCTGGGTGCTCAGTACTCAGGGTGCTGGGTGCTCAGTGCTCGGGGTGCTCGGTGCTCAGTGCTCAGGATGCTCGGTGCTCAGTACTCTTGGTGCTGGGTGCTCAGTACTCAGGGTGCTGGGTGCTCAGTGCTCAGGGTGCTCGGTGCTCAGTACTCAGGGTGCTGGGTGCTCAGTACTCAGGGTGCTCAGTACTCAGGGTGCTGGGTGCTCAGTGCTCGGGGTGCTGGGTGCTCAGTGCGGAGGGTGCTGGGTGCTCTGTGATCAGGGTGCTGAATGCTCAGTACTCAGGGTGCTGGGTGCTCAGTGCTCAGGGTGCTGGGTGCTCAGTACTCAGGGTGCTGGGTGCTCAATACTCAGGGTGCTGGGTGTTCAGTGCTCAGGGTGCTGGGTGCTCAGTGCTCAGGGTGATCGGTGCTCAGTCCTCAGGGTGCTCAGTACTCAGGGTGCTGTGTGCTCAGTGCTCGGGGTGCTGGGTGCTCAGTGCTGAGGGTGCTGGGTGCTCTGTGATCGGGGTGCTGGGTGCTCAGTACTCAGGGTGCTCAGTGCTCGGGGAGCTCGGTGCTCAGTACTCAGGGTGCTGGGTGCTCAGTACTCAGTGCTTGGGGTCCTGGGTGCTCCGTGCTTGGGGTGCTGGGTGCTCAGCGCTCTGGGTGGTTAGTGCTCAGTACTCAGGGTGCTCAGTGCTCGGGGTGGTGGGTGCTCAGTACTCAGGGTGCTGGGTGCTCAGTACTCAGGGTGCTGGGCGCTCAGTGCTCAGGGTGCTGGGTGCTCAGTACTAGGGGTGCTTGGTGCTCAGTACTCAGGGTGCTCGGTGCTCAGTACTCAGGGTGCTGGGTGCTCAGTGCTCAGGGTGCTGGGTGCTAAGTACTCAGGGTGCTGGGTGCTCCGTACTCAGGGTGCTGGGTGCTCAGTGCTCAGGGTGCTGGGTGCTCAGTACTCAGGGTGCTGGGTGCTCAGTGCTCAGGGTGCTGGGTGCTCAGTACTCAGGGTGCTCAGTACTCAGGGTGCTGGGTGCTCAGTACTCAGGGTGCTCAGTACTCAGGGTCCTGGGTGCTCAGTGCTCGGGGTGCTGGGTGCTCAGTACTCAGGGTGCTCAGTACTCAGGGTGCTGGGTGCTCAGTGCTTGGGTTGCTGGGTGCTCAGTGCTCAGGGTGATCGGTGCTCAGTACTCACGATGCTGGGTGCTCAGTACTCAGGGTGCTGGGTGCTCAGTCCTCAGGGTGCTCAGTGCTGAGGGTGCTGGGTGCTCAGTGCTCGGGGTGCTCGGTGCTCAGTACTCAGGGTGCTGAGTGCTCAGTACTCAGGGTGCTGGGTGCTCAGTACTCAGGGTGCTGGGTGCTCAGTGCTCGGGGTGCTGGGTGCTCAGTGCTCAGGGTGCTGGCTGCTCAGTGCTCAGGGTGCTGGGTGCTCAGTACTCAGGGTGCTCGGTGCTCAGTACTCAGGGTGCTCAGCGCTCAGTACTCAGCGTGCTGGGTGCTCAGTGCTCAGGGTCCTTGGTGCTCAGTACTCAGGGTGCTCAGTGCTCAGTACTCAGCGTGCTTTGTGCTCAGTGCTCACGGTGCTGGGTGCTCAGTACTCAGGGTGCTGGGTGCTCAGTACTCGGGGTGCTGGGTGCTCATTACTCAGGGTGCTGGGTGCTCAGTGCTCGGGGTGCTCGGTGCTCAGTACTCTTGGTGCTGGGTGCTCAGTATTCAGGGTGCTGGGTGCTCAGTGCTCGGGGTGCTCGGTGCTCAGTGCTCAGGATGCTCGGTGCTCAGTACTCTTGGTGCTGGGTGCTCAGTACTCAGGGTGCTGGGTGCTCAGTGCTCAGGGTGCTCGGTGCTCAGTACTCAGGGTGCTGGGTGCTCAGTGCTCGGGTTGCTCGGTGCTCAGTACGCAGGGTGCTCAGTACTCAGGGTGCTGGGTGCTCAGTGCTCGGGGTGCTGGGTGCTCAGTGCTGAGGGTGCTGGGTGCTCTGTGATTGGGGTCCTGGGTGCTCAGTACTCAGGGTGCTCAGTGCTCGGGGAGCTCGGTGCTCAGTAATCAGGGTGGTGGGTGCTCAGTAATCAGTGCTCGGGGTCCTGGGTGCTCCGTGCTTGGGGTGCTGGGTGCTCAGCGCTCTGGGTGCTTAGTGCTCAGTACTCAGGGTGCTGGGTGCTCAGTTCTCGGGGTGCTCGGTGTTCAGTACTCAGTGTGCTGCGTGCTCAGTACTCAGGGTGCTGGGCGCTCAGTGCTCAGGGTGCTGGGTGCTCAGTACTAGGGGTGCTCGGTGGTCAGTACTCAGGGTGCTGGGTGCTCAGTGCTCAGGGTGCTGGGTGCTCAGTACTCAGGGTGCTCAGTACTCAGGGTGCTGGGTGCTCAGTACTCAGGGTGCTCAGTACTCAGGGTGCTGGGTGCTCAGTGCTCGGGTTGCTGGGTGCTCAGTGCTCGGGGTGCTGGGTGCTCAGTACTCAGGGTGCTCAGTACTCAGGGTGCTGGGTGCTCAGTGCTCGGTTTGCTGGGTGCTCAGTGCTCAGGGTGATCGGTGCTCAGTACTCAGGATGCTGGGTGCTCAGTACTCAGGGTGCTGGGTGCTCATTCCTCAGGGTGCTCAGTGCTCAGGGTGCTGGGTGCTCAGTGCTCGGGGTGCAGGGTGCTCAGTACTCCGGATGCTCGGTGCTCAGTACTCAGGGTGCTGGGTGCTCAGTACTCAGGGTGCTGGGTGCTCAGGACTCAGGGTGCTGGGTGCTCAGTGCTCGGGGTGCTCGGTGCTCAGTACTCAAGGTGCTGGCTGCTCAGTGCTCACGGTTCTGGGTGCTCAGTCCTAGGGGTGCTCCGTGCTCAGTGCTCAGGGTGTTGGGTGCTCAGTACTCAGGGTGCTCGGTGCTCAGTACTAAGGGTGCTCAGTGCTCAGTACTCAGGGTGCTCATTGCTCTGTGCTCGGGGTGCTGGGTGCTCAGTACTCAGGGTGCTAGGTGCTCAGTACTCAGGGTGCTGGGTGCTCAGTGCTAGGGGTGCTCGGTGCTCAGTACGTTGGGTGCTCAGTACTCAGGGTGGTGGGTGCTCAGTGTTCAGGGTGCTGGGTGCTCAGTGCTCAGGGTGCTGGGTGCTCAGTGCTCAGGGTGCGGGGTGCTCAGTGCTTGGGGTGCTGGGTGCTTAGTGCTCAGGGTGCTGGGTTCTCAGTGCTCAGGTTGCTGGGTGCTCAGTACTCGGGGTGCTCGGTGCTCAGTACTCAGGGTGCTGGGTGCTCAGTACTCAGGGTGCTCGGTGCTAAGTACTCAGGGTGCTGGGTGCTCAGTACTCAGGGTGCTGGGTGCTCAGTGCTCAGGGTGCTGGGTGCTCAGTACTCAGGGTGCTGAGTGCTCAGTGCTCAGGGTGCTGGGTGCTCAGTACTCAGGTTGCTGGGTGCTCAGTGCTCAGGGTGCTCAGTACTCGGGGTGCTGGGTGCTCAGTGCTCGGGGTGCTGGGTGCTCAGTACTCAGGGTGCTCAGTACTCAGGGTGCTGGCTGCTCAGCGCTCAGGGTGCTGAGTGCTCAGTGCTCAGGGTGATCGTTGCTCAGTACTCAGGATGCTGGGTGCTCAGTACTCAGGGTGCTGGGTGCTCAGTACTCAGGGTGCTGGGTGCTCAGTCCTCAGGGTGCTCAGTGCTCAGGGTGCTGGGTGCTCAGTGCTCGGGGTGCTCGGTGCTCAGTACTCAGGGTGCTGAGTGCTCAGTACTCAGGGTGCTGGGTGCTCAGTGCTCGGGGTGCTGGGTGTTCAGTACTCAGGGTGCTGGGTGCTCAGTGCTCAGGGTGCTGGGTGCTCAGTGCTCGGGGTACTGGGTGCTCAGTACTCAGGGTGCTGGGTGCTCAGGACTCAGGGTGCTGGGTGCTCAGTGCTCGGGGTGCTCGGTGCTCTGTACTCAAGGTGCTGGCTGCTCAGTGCTCACGGTGCTGGGTGCTCAGTCCTCGGGATGCTCTGTGCTCAGTGCTCAGGGTGCTGGGTGCTCAGTACTCAGGGTGCTCGGTGCTCAGTACTAAGGGTGCTCAGTGCTCAGTATTCAGGGTGCTCAGTGCTCAGTGCTCGGTGTGCTGGGTGCTCAGTACTCGGAGTGCTCGGTGCTCAGTACTCAGGGTGCTGGGTGCTCAGTACTCAGGGTGCTGGGTGCTCAGTGCTCGGAGTGCTCGGTGCTCAGTACTCAGGGTGCTGGGTGCTCAGTACTCAGGGTGCTGGGTGCTCAGTGCTCAGGGTGATCGGTGCTCAGTCCTCAGGGTGCTCAGTACTCAGGGTGCTGGGTGCTCAGTGCTCGTGGTGCTGGGTGCTCAGTGCTGAGGGTGCTGGGTGCTCTGTGATCGGTGTGCTGGGTGCTCAGTACTCAGGGTGCTCAGTGCTCGGGGAGCTCGGTGCTCAGTACTCAGGGTGCTGGGTGCTCAGTACTCAGTGCTCGGGGTCCTGGGTGCTCCGTGCTTGGGGTGCTGGGTGCTCAGCGCTCTGGGTGCTTAGTGCTCAGAACTCAGGGTGCTCAGTGCTCTGGGTGCTGGGTGCTCAGTACTCAGGGTGCTGGGTGCTCAGTACTCAGGGTGCTGGGTGCTCAGTGCTCAGGGTGCTGGGTGGTCAGTACTCGGGGTGCTCGGTGCTCAGTACTCAGGGTGCTGGGTGCTCAGTACTCAGGGTGCTGGGTGCTCAGTACTCAGGGTGCTCGGTGCTCAGTACTCAGGGTGCTGGGTGCTCAGTGCTCAGGGTGCTGGGTGCTAAGTACTCAGGGTGCTGGGAGCTCAGTACTCAGGGTGCTGGGTGCTCAGTGCTCAGGGTGCTGGGTGCTCAGTACTCAGGGTGCTGGGTGCTCAGCGCTCGGGGTGCTCGGTGCTCAGTGCTCAGGATGCTCGGTGCTCAGTACTCTTGGTGCTGGGTGCTCAGTACTCAGGGTGCTGGGTGCTCAGTGCTCAGTGTGCTCGGTGCTCAGTACTCAGGGTGCTGGGTGCTCAGTGCTCAGGGTGCTGGGTTCTCAGTACTCAGGGTGCTCAGTACTCAGGGTGCTGTGTGCTCAGTGCTCGGGGTGCTGGGTGCTCAGTGCTGAGGGTGCTGGGTGCTCTGTGATCAGGGTGCTGGGTGCTCAGTACTCAGGGTGCTGGGTGCTCATTGCTCAGGGTGCTGGGTGCTCAGTACTCAGGGTGCTGGGTGCTCAGTACTCAGGGTGCTGGGTGCTCAGTGCTCAGTGTGCTGGGTGCTCAGTGCTCGGAGTGCTCGGTGCTCAGTACTCAGGGTGCTGGGTGCTCAGTACTCAGGGTGCTGGGTGCTCAGTGCTCAGGGTGATCGGTGCTCAGTCCTCAGGGTGCTCCGTACTCAGGGTGCTGGGTGCTCAGTGCTCGGGGTGCTGGGTGCTCAGTGCTGAGGGTGCTGGGTGCTCTGTGATCAGGGTGCTGGGTGCTCAGTACTCAGGGTGCTCAGTGCTCGGGGAGCTCGGTGCTCAGTACTCAGGGTGCTGGGTGCTCAGTACTCAGTGCTCGGTTTCCTGGGTCCTCCGTGCTTGGGGTGCTGGGTGCTCAGCGCTCTGGGTGCTTAGTGCTCAGTACTCAGGGTGCTCAGTGCTCGGGGTGCTGGGTGCTCAGTACTCAGGGTGCTGGGTGCTCAGTACTCAATGTACTGGGTGCTCAGTGCTCAGGGTGCTGGGTGCTCAGTACTCTGGGTGCTCGGTGCTCAGTACTCAGGGTGCTGGTTGCTCAGTACTCAGGGTGCTGGGTGCTCAGTACTCACGGTGCTCGGTGCTCAGTACTCAGGGTGCTGGGTGCTCAGTGCTCAGGGTGCTGGGTGCTAAGTACTCAGGGTGCTGGGTGCTGAGTACTCAGGGTGCTGGGTGCTCAGTGCTCAGGGTGCTGGTTGCTCAGTACTCAGGGTGCTGGGTGCTCAGTGCTCAGGGTGCTGGGTGCTCAGTACTCAGGGTGCTCAGTACTCAGGGTGCTGGGTGCTCAGTACTCAAGGTGCTCAGTACTCAGGGAGCTGGGTGCTCAGTTCTCGGGGTGCTGGGTGCTCAGTACTCAGGGTGCTCAGTACTCAGGGTGCTGGGTGCTCAGTGCTCGGGTTGCTGGGTGCTCTGTGCTCAGGGTGATCGGTGCTCAGTACTCAGGATGCTGGGTGCTCAGTACTCAGGGTGCTGGGTGCTCAGTCCTCAGGGTGCTCAGTGCTCAGGGTGCTGGGTGCTCAGTGCTCGGGGTGCTCGGTGCTCAGTACTCAGGATGCTGGGTGCTCAGTCCTCAGGGTGCTCAGTGCTCAGGGTGCTGGGTGCTCAGTGCTTGGGGTGCTCGGTGCTCAGTGCTCAGGGTGCTGGGCGCTCAGTGCTCGGGGTGCTGGGTGCTCAGTACTCGGGGTGCTCGGTGCTCAGTACTCAGGGTGCTGGGTGCTCAGTACTCAGGGTGCTGGGTGCTCAGTACTCAGGGTGCTGGGTGCTCAGTACTCAGGGTGCTGGGTGCTCAGTACTCAGGGTGCTGGGTGCTCAGTGCTCAGGGTGCTGGCTGCTCAGTGCTCAGGGTCCTTGGTGCTCAGTACTCAGGGTGCTCATTGCTCAGTACTCAGCGTGCTTTGTGCTCAGTGCTCAGGGTGCTGGGTGCTCAGTACTCAGGGTGCTGGGTGCTCAGTACTCACGGTGCTGGGTGCTCAGTACTCAGGGTGCTGGGTGCTCAGTGCTCGGGGTGCTCGGTGCTCAGTACTCTTGGTGCTGGGTGCTCAGTACTCAGGGTGCTGGGTGCTCAGTGCTCGGGGTGCTCGGTGCTCAGTGCTCAGGATGCTCGGTGCTCAGTACTCTTGGTGCTGGGTGCTCAGTACTCAGGGTGCTGGGTGCTCAGTGCTCAGGGTGCTCGGTGCTCAGTACTCAGGGTGCTGGGTGCTCAGTACTCAGGGTGCTCAGTACTCAGGGTGCTGGGTGCTCAGTGCTCGGGGTGCTGGGTGCTCAGTGCTGAGGGTGCTGGGTGCTCTGTGATCAGGGTGCTGAATGCTCAGTACTCAGGGTGCTGGGTGCTCAGTGCTCAGGGTGCTGGGTGCTCAGTACTCAGGGTGCTGGGTGCTCAATACTCAGGGTGCTGGGTGTTCAGTGCTCAGGGTGCTGGGTGCTCAGTGCTCAGGGTGATCGGTGCTCAGTCCTCAGGGTGCTCAGTACTCAGGGTGCTGTGTGCTCAGTGCTCGGGGTGCTGGGTGCTCAGTGCTGAATGTGCTGGGTGCTCTGTGATCGGGGTGCTGGGTGCTCAGTACTCAGGGTGCTCAGTGCTCGGGGAGCTCGGTGCTCAGTACTCAGGGTGCTTGGTGCTCAGTACTCAGTGCTTGGGGTCCTGGGTGCTCCGTGCTTGGGGTGCTGGGTGCTCAGCGCTCTGGGTGGTTAGTGCTCAGTACTCAGGGTGCTCAGTGCTCGGGGTGGTGGGTGCTCAGTACTCAGGGTGCTGGGTGCTCAGTACTCAGGGTGCTGGGCGCTCAGTGCTCAGGGTGCTGGGTGCTCAGTACTAGGGGTGCTGGGTGCTCAGTACTCAGGGTGCTCGGTGCTCAGTACTCAGGGTGCACAGCGCTCAGTGCTCAGGGTGCTGGGTGCTCAGTGCTCAGTGCTCAGGGTGCTGGGTGTTCAGTACTCAGGGTGCTTGGTGCTCAGTACTCAGGGTGCTGGGTGCTCAGTACTCAGGGTGCTGGGTGCTCAGTGCTCAGGGTGCTGGCTGCTCAGTGCTCAGGGTGCTGGGTGCTCAGTACTCAGGGTGCTCGGTGCTCAGTACTCAGGGTGCACAGCGCTCAGTACTCAGCGTGCTGGGTGCTCAGTGCTCAGGGTCCTTGGTGCTCAGTACTCAGGGTGCTCAGTGCTCAGTACTCAGCGTGCTTTGTGCTCAGTGCTCAGGGTGCTGGGTGCTCATTACTCAGGGTGCTGGGTGCTCAGTACTCAGGGTGCTGGGTGCTCAGTGCTCAGGGTGCTCTGTGCTCAGTGCTCAGGATGCTTGGTGCTCAGTAGTCTTGGTCCTGGGTGCTCAGTCCTCAGGGTGCTGGGTGCTCAGTGCTCGGGGTGCTCGGTGCTCAGTACTCAGGGTGCTGGGTGCTCAGTGCTCAGGGTGCTGGGTGCTCAGTACTCAGGGTGCTCAGTACTCAGTACTCAGGGTGCTGGGTGCTCAGTGCTTGGGGTGCTGGGTGCTCAGTGCTCAGGGTGCTGGGTGCTCAGTGCTCGGGATGCTGGGTGTTCAGTACTCGGGGTGCTCGGTGCTCAGTACTCAGGGTGCTGGGTGCTCAGTACTCAGGGTGCTGGGTGCTCAGTACTCAGGGTGCTGGGTGCTCAGTGCTCAGGGTGCTGGGTGCTCAGTACTCAGGGTGCTGGGTGTTCAGTACTCAGGGTGCTGGGTGCTCAGTGCTCAGGGTGCTGGGTGCTCAGTGCTCGGAGTGCTCGGTGCTCAGTACTCAGGGTGCTGGGTGCTCAGTACTCAGGGTGCTGGGTGCTCAGTGCTCAGGGTGATCGGTGCTCAGTCCTCAGGGTGCTCAGTACTCAGGGTGCTGGGTGCTCAGTGCTCGTGGTGCTGGGTGCTCAGTGCTGAGGGTGCTGGGTGCTCTGTGATCGGTGTGCTGGGTGCTCAGTACTCAGGGTGCTCAGTGCTCGGGGAGCTCGGTGCTCAGTACTCAGGGTGCTGGGTGCTCAGTACTCAGTGCTCGGGGTCCTGGGTGCTCCGTGCTTGGGGTGCTGGGTGCTCAGCGCTCTGGGTGCTTAGTGCTCAGAACTCAGGGTGCTCAGTGCTCTGGGTGCTGGGTGCTCAGTGCTCAGGGTGCTGGGTGCTCAGTACTCAGGGTGCTGGGTGCTCAGCGCTCGGGGTGCTCGGTGCTCAGTGCTCAGGATGCTCGGTGCTCAGTACTCTTGGTGCTGGGTGCTCAGTACTCAGGGTGCTGGGTGCTCAGTGCTCAGTGTGCTCGGTGCTCAGTACTCAGGGTGCTGGGTGCTCAGTGCTCAGGGTGCTGGGTTCTCAGTACTCAGGGTGCTCAGTACTCAGGGTGCTGTGTGCTCAGTGCTCGGGGTGCTGGGTGCTCAGTGCTGAGGGTGCTGGGTGCTCTGTGATCAGGGTGCTGGGTGCTCAGTACTCAGGGTGCTGGGTGCTCATTGCTCAGGGTGCTGGGTGCTCAGTACTCAGGGTGCTGGGTGCTCAGTACTCAGGGTGCTGGGTGCTCAGTGCTCAGTGTGCTGGGTGCTCAGTGCTCGGAGTGCTCGGTGCTCAGTACTCAGGGTGCTGGGTGCTCAGTACTCAGGGTGCTGGGTGCTCAGTGCTCAGGGTGATCGGTGCTCAGTCCTCAGGGTGCTCCGTACTCAGGGTGCTGGGTGCTCAGTGCTCGGGGTGCTGGGTGCTCAGTGCTGAGGGTGCTGGGTGCTCTGTGATCAGGGTGCTGGGTGCTCAGTACTCAGGGTGCTCAGTGCTCGGGGAGCTCGGTGCTCAGTACTCAGGGTGCTGGGTGCTCAGTACTCAGTGCTCGGTTTCCTGGGTCCTCCGTGCTTGGGGTGCTGGGTGCTCAGCGCTCTGGGTGCTTAGTGCTCAGTACTCAGGGTGCTCAGTGCTCGGGGTGCTGGGTGCTCAGTACTCAGGGTGCTGGGTGCTCAGTACTAAGGGTGCTGGGTGCTCAGTGCTCAGGGTGCTGGGTGCTCAGTACTCTGGGTGCTCGGTGCTCAGTACTCAGGGTGCTGGTTGCTCAGTACTCAGGGTGCTGGGTGCTCAGTACTCACGGTGCTCGGTGCTCAGTACTCAGGGTGCTGGGTGCTCAGTGCTCAGCGTGCTGGGTGCTAAGTACTCAGGGTGCTGGGTGCTGAGTACTCAGGGTGCTGGGTGCTCAGTGCTCAGGGTGCTGGTTGCTCAGTACTCAGGGTGCTGGGTGCTCAGTGCTCAGGGTGCTGGGTGCTCAGTACTCAGGGTGCTCAGTACTCAGGGTGCTGGGTGCTCAGTACTCAAGGTGCTCAGTACTCAGGGAGCTGGGTGCTCAGTTCTCGGGGTGCTGGGTGCTCAGTACTCAGGGTGCTCAGTACTCAGGGTGCTGGGTGCTCAGTGCTCGGGTTGCTGGGTGCTCTGTGCTCAGGGTGATCGGTGCTCAGTACTCAGGATGCTGGGTGCTCAGTACTCAGGGTGCTGGGTGCTCAGTCCTCAGGGTGCTCAGTGCTCAGGGTGCTGGGTGCTCAGTGCTCGGGGTGCTCGGTGCTCAGTACTCAGGATGCTGGGTGCTCAGTCCTCAGGGTGCTCAGTGCTCAGGGTGCTGGGTGCTCAGTGCTTGGGGTGCTCGGTGCTCAGTGCTCAGGGTGCTGGGCGCTCAGTGCTCGGGGTGCTGGGTGCTCAGTACTCGGGGTGCTCGGTGCTCAGTACTCAGGGTGCTGGGTGCTCAGTACTCAGGGTGCTGGGTGCTCAGTACTCAGGGTGCTGGGTGCTCAGTACTCAGGGTGCTGGGTGCTCAGTACTCAGGGTGCTGGGTGCTCAGTGCTCAGGGTGCTGGCTGCTCAGTGCTCAGGGTCCTTGGTGCTCAGTACTCAGGGTGCTCATTGCTCAGTACTCAGCGTGCTTTGTGCTCAGTGCTCAGGGTGCTGGGTGCTCAGTACTCAGGGTGCTGGGTGCTCAGTACTCACGGTGCTGGGTGCTCAGTACTCAGGGTGCTGGGTGCTCAGTGCTCGGGGTGCTCGGTGCTCAGTACTCTTGGTGCTGGGTGCTCAGTACTCAGGGTGCTGGGTGCTCAGTGCTCGGGGTGCTCGGTGCTCAGTGCTCAGGATGCTCGGTGCTCAGTACTCTTGGTGCTGGGTGCTCAGTACTCAGGGTGCTGGGTGCTCAGTGCTCAGGGTGCTCAGTGCTCAGTACTCAGGGTGCTGGGTGCTCAGTACTCAGGGTGCTCAGTACTCAGGGTGCTGGGTGCTCAGTGCTCGGGGTGCTGGGTGCTCAGTGCTGAGGGTGCTGGGTGCTCTGTGATCAGGGTGCTGAATGCTCAGTACTCAGGGTGCTGGGTGCTCAGTGCTCAGGGTGCTGGGTGCTCAGTACTCAGGGTGCTGGGTGCTCAATACTCAGGGTGCTGGGTGTTCAGTGCTCAGGGTGCTGGGTGCTCAGTGCTCAGGGTGATCGGTGCTCAGTCCTCAGGGTGCTCAGTACTCAGGGTGCTGTGTGCTCAGTGCTCGGGGTGCTGGGTGCTCAGTGCTGAGGGTGCTGGGTGCTCTGTGATCGGGGTGCTGGGTGCTCAGTACTCAGGGTGCTCAGTGCTCGGGGAGCTCGGTGCTCAGTACTCAGGGTGCTGGGTGCTCAGTACTCAGTGCTTGGGGTCCTGGGTGCTCCGTGCTTGGGGTGCTGGGTGCTCAGCGCTCTGGGTGGTTAGTGCTCAGTACTCAGGGTGCTCAGTGCTCGGGGTGGTGGGTGCTCAGTACTCAGGGTGCTGGGTGCTCAGTACTCAGGGTGCTGGGCGCTCAGTGCTCAGGGTGCTGGGTGCTCAGTACTAGGGGTGCTTGGTGCTCAGTACTCAGGGTGCTCGGTGCTCAGTACTCAGGGTGCTGGGTGCTCAGTGCTCAGGGTGCTGGGTGCTAAGTACTCAGGGTGCTGGGTGCTCCGTACTCAGGGTGCTGGGTGCTCAGTGCTCAGGGTGCTGGGTGCTCAGTACTCAGGGTGCTGGGTGCTCAGTGCTCAGGGTGCTGGGTGCTCAGTACTCAGGGTGCTCAGTACTCAGGGTGCTGGGTGCTCAGTACTCAGGGTGCTCAGTACTCAGGGTCCTGGGTGCTCAGTGCTCGGGGTGCTGGGTGCTCAGTACTCAGGGTGCTCAGTACTCAGGGTGCTGGGTGCTCAGTGCTTGGGTTGCTGGGTGCTCAGTGCTCAGGGTGATCGGTGCTCAGTACTCACGATGCTGGGTGCTCAGTACTCAGGGTGCTGGGTGCTCAGTCCTCAGGGTGCTCAGTGCTGAGGGTGCTGGGTGCTCAGTGCTCGGGGTGCTCGGTGCTCAGTACTCAGGGTGCTGAGTGCTCAGTACTCAGGGTGCTGGGTGCTCAGTACTCAGGGTGCTGGGTGCTCAGTGCTCGGGGTGCTGGGTGCTCAGTGCTCAGGGTGCTGGCTGCTCAGTGCTCAGGGTGCTGGGTGCTCAGTACTCAGGGACCTCGGTGCTCAGTACTCAGGGTGCTCAGCGCTCAGTACTCAGCGTGCTGGGTGCTCAGTGCTCAGGGTCCTTGGTGCTCAGTACTCAGGGTGCTCAGTGCTCAGTACTCAGCGTGCTTTGTGCTCAGTGCTCACGGTGCTGGGTGCTCAGTACTCAGGGTGCTGGGTGCTCAGTACTCGGGGTGCTGGGTGCTCATTACTCAGGGTGCTGGGTGCTCAGTGCTCGGGGTGCTCGGTGCTCAGTACTCTTGGTGCTGGGTGCTCAGTATTCAGGGTGCTGGGTGCTCAGTGCTCGGGGTGCTCGGTGCTCAGTGCTCAGGATGCTCGGTGCTCAGTACTCTTGGTGCTGGGTGCTCAGTACTCAGGGTGCTGGGTGCTCAGTGCTCAGGGTGCTCGGTGCTCAGTACTCAGGGTGCTGGGTGCTCAGTGCTCGGGTTGCTCGGTGCTCAGTACGCAGGGTGCTCAGTACTCAGGGTGCTGGGTGCTCAGTGCTCGGGGTGCTGGGTGCTCAGTGCTGAGGGTGCTGGGTGCTCTGTGATTGGGGTCCTGGGTGCTCAGTACTCAGGGTGCTCAGTGCTCGGGGAGCTCGGTGCTCAGTAATCAGGGTGGTGGGTGCTCAGTAATCAGTGCTCGGGGTCCTGGGTGCTCCGTGCTTGGGGTGCTGGGTGCTCAGCGCTCTGGGTGCTTAGTGCTCAGTACTCAGGGTGCTGGGTGCTCAGTTCTCGGGGTGCTCGGTGTTCAGTACTCAGGGTGCTGCGTGCTCAGTACTCAGGGTGCTGGGCGCTCAGTGCTCAGGGTGCTGGGTGCTCAGTACTAGGGGTGCTCGGTGGTCAGTACTCAGGGTGCTGGGTGCTCAGTGCTCAGGGTGCTGGGTGCTCAGTACTCAGGGTGCTCAGTACTCAGGGTGCTGGGTGCTCAGTACTCAGGGTGCTCAGTACTCAGGGTGCTGGGTGCTCAGTGCTCGGGTTGCTGGGTGCTCAGTGCTCGGGGTGCTGGGTGCTCAGTACTCAGGGTGCTCAGTACTCAGGGTGCTGGGTGCTCAGTGCTCGGTTTGCTGGGTGCTCAGTGCTCAGGGTGATCGGTGCTCAGTACTCAGGATGTTGGGTGCTCAGTACTCAGGGTGCTGGGTGCTCATTCCTCAGGGTGCTCAGTGCTCAGGGTGCTGGGTGCTCAGTGCTCGGGGTGCAGGGTGCTCAGTACTCCGGATGCTCGGTGCTCAGTACTCAGGGTGCTGGGTGCTCAGTACTCAGGGTGCTGGGTGCTCAGGACTCAGGGTGCTGGGTGCTCAGTGCTCGGGGTGCTCGGTGCTCAGTACTCAAGGTGCTGGCTGCTCAGTGCTCACGGTTCTGGGTGCTCAGTCCTAGGGGTGCTCCGTGCTCAGTGCTCAGGGTGTTGGGTGCTCAGTACTCAGGGTGCTCGGTGCTCAGTACTAAGGGTGCTCAGTGCTCAGTACTCAGGGTGCTCATTGCTCTGTGCTCGGGGTGCTGGGTGCTCAGTACTCAGGGTGCTAGGTGCTCAGTACTCAGGGTGCTGGGTGCTCAGTGCTAGGGGTGCTCGGTGCTCAGTACGTTGGGTGCTCAGTACTCAGGGTGGTGGGTGCTCAGTGTTCAGGGTGCTGGGTGCTCAGTGCTCAGGGTGCTGGGTGCTCAGTGCTCAGGGTGCGGGGTGCTCAGTGCTTGGGGTGCTGGGTGCTTAGTGCTCAGGGTGCTGGGTTCTCAGTGCTCAGGTTGCTGGGTGCTCAGTACTCGGGGTGCTCGGTGCTCAGTACTCAGGGTGCTGGGTGCTCAGTACTCAGGGTGCTCGGTGCTAAGTACTCAGGGTGCTGGGTGCTCAGTACTCAGGGTGCTGGGTGCTCAGTGCTCAGGGTGCTGGGTGCTCAGTACTCAGGGTGCTGGGTGCTCAGTGCTCAGGGTGCTGGGTGCTCAGTACTCAGGTTGCTGGGTGCTCAGTGCTCAGGGTGCTCAGTACTCGGGGTGCTGGGTGCTCAGTGCTCGGGGTGCTGGGTGCTCAGTACTCAGGGTGCTCAGTACTCAGGGTGCTGGCTGCTCAGCGCTCAGGGTGCTGAGTGCTCAGTGCTCAGGGTGATCGTTGCTCAGTACTCAGGATGCTGGGTGCTCAGTACTCAGGGTGCTGGGTGCTCAGTACTCAGGGTGCTGGGTGCTCAGTCCTCAGGGTGCTCAGTGCTCAGGGTGCTGGGTGCTCAGTGCTCGGGGTGCTCGGTGCTCAGTACTCAGGGTGCTGAGTGCTCAGTACTCAGGGTGCTGGGTGCTCAGTGCTCGGGGTGCTGGGTGTTCAGTACTCAGGGTGCTGGGTGCTCAGTGCTCAGGGTGCTGGGTGCTCAGTGCTCGGGGTACTGGGTGCTCAGTACTCAGGGTGCTGGGTGCTCAGGACTCAGGGTGCTGGGTGCTCAGTGCTCGGGGTGCTCGGTGCTCTGTACTCAAGGTGCTGGCTGCTCAGTTCTCACGGTGCTGGGTGCTCAGTCCTAGGGATGCTCTGTGCTCAGTGCTCAGGGTGCTGGGTGCTCAGTACTCAGGGTGCTCGGTGCTCAGTACTAAGGGTGCTCAGTGCTCAGTATTCAGGGTGCTCAGTGCTCAGTGCTCGGTGTGCTGGGTGCTCAGTGCTCCGGGTGCTGGGTGCTCAGTACTCAGGGTGCTGGGTGCTCAGTACTCAGGGTGCTGGGTGCTCAGTGCTAGGGGTGCTCGGTGCTCAGTACGTTGGGTGCTCAGTACTCAGGGTGCTGGGTGCTCAGTGCTCAGGGTGCTGGGTGCTCAGTGCTCAGGGTGCTGGGTGCTCAGTGCTCAGGGTGCTGGGTGCTCAGTACTCAGGGTGCTGGGTGCTCAGTGCTCGGGGTGCTTGGTGCTCAGTACTCAGGGTACTGGGTGCTCAGTACTCAGGGTGCTGGGTGCTCAGTGCTCAGGGTTATCGGTGCTCAGTCCTCAGGGTGCTCAGTACTCAGGGTGCTGGGTGCTCAGTGCTCGGGGTGCTGCGTGCTCAGTGCTGAGGGTGCTGGGTGCTCTGTCATCGGGGTGCTGGGTGCTCAGTACTCAGGGTGCTCAGTGCTCGGGGAGCTCGGTGCTCAGTACTCAGGGTGCTGGGTGCTCAGTACTCAGTGCTCGGGGTCCTGGGTGCTCCGTGCTTGGGGTGCTGGGTGCTCAGCGCTCTGGGTGCTTATTGCTCAGTACTCAGGGTGCTGGGTGCTCAGTACTCAGGGTGCTCAGTGCACGGGGTGCTGGGTGCTCAGTACTCAGGGTGCTGGGTGCTCAGTACTCAGGGTGCTGGGTGCTAATTATCGTGGTGCTGGGTGCTCAGTGCTCGGGGTGCTGTTTGCTCAGTACTCGGGGTGCTGGGTGCTCAGTGCTCAGCGTGCTGGGTGCTCAGTACTCAGGGTGCTCTGTTCTCAGTACTCAGGCTGCTGGGTGCTCATGCCCCGGGAACTGGGTGCTCAGTGCTCGGGGTGCTGGGTGCTCAGTGCTTGGGGTGCTGGGTGCTCAGTACTCAGGGTGCTGGGTGCTCAGTACTCAGGGTGCTGGGTGCTCAGTGCTCCGGGTGCTCGGTGCTCAGTACTCAGGTTGCTGGGTGCTCAGTCCTCGGGGTGCTGGGTGCTCAGTGCTCAGGGTGCTGGGTGCTCAGTGCTCGGGGTGCTGGGTGCTCAGTGCTCAGGATGCTGGCTGCTCAGTGCTCAGGTTGCTGGGTGCTCAGTACTCAGGGTGCTCGGTGCTCAGTACTCAGGGTGCTCAGCGCTCAGTACTCAGCGTGCTGGGTGCTCAGTGCTCAGGGTCCTTGGTGCTCAGTACTCAGGGTGCTCAGTGCTCAGTATTCAGCGTGCTTTGTGCTCAGTGCTCAGGGTGCTGGGTGCTCATTGCTCAGGGTGCTGGGTGCTCAGTACTCGGGGTGCTCGGTGCTCAGTACTCTTGGTGCTGGGTGCTCAGTACTCAGGGTGCTGGGTGCTCAGTGCTCGGGGTGCTCGGTGCTCAGTGCTCAGGATGCTCGGTGCTCAGTACTCTTGGTGCTGGGTGCTCAGTACTCAGGGTGCTGGGTGCTCAGTCCTCGGGGTGCTCGGTGCTCAGTACTCAGGGTGCTGGGTGCTCAGTGCTCAGGGTGCTGGGTGCTCAGTACTCAGGGTGCTCAGTGCTCAGGGTGCTGGGTGCTCAGTGCTTGGGGTGCAGGGTGCTCAGTACTCCGGATGCTCGGTGCTCAGTACTCAGGGTGCTGGGTGCTCAGTACTCAGGGTGCTGGGTGCTCAGTACTCAGGGTGCTCGGTGCTCAGTACTCAGGGTTCTGGGTGCTCAGTGCTCAGTGTGCTGGGTGCTAAGTACTCAGGGTGCTGGGTGCTCAGTACTCAGGGTGCTGGGTGCTCAGTGCTCAGGGTGCTGTGTGCTCAGTACTCAGAGTGCTGGGTGCTCAGTGCTCAGGGTGCTGGGTGCTCAGTGCTCAGGGTGCTGAGTGCTCAGTGCTCAGGGTGCTGGGTGCTCAGTGCTTGGGGTGCTGGGTGCTCAGTGCTCAGGGTGCTGGGTTCTCAGTGCTCAGGGTGCTGGGTTATCAGTACTCGGGGTGCTCGGTGCTCAGTACTCAGGGTGCTGGGTGCTCAGTACTCAGGGTGCTGGGTGCTCAGTACTCAGGGTGCTCAGTGCTAAGTACTCAGGGTGCTGGGTGCTCAGTACTCAAGGTGCTGGGTGCTCAGTGCTCAGGGTGCTGGGTGCTCAGTACTCAGGGTGCTGGGTGCTCAGTGCTCAGTGTGCTGGGTGCTCAGTACTCAGGGTGCTTGGTGCTCAGTGCTCAGGGTGCTCAGTACTCGGGGTGCTGGGCGCTCAGTGCTCGGAGTGCTGGGTGCTCAATACTCAGGGTGCTCAGTACTCAGGGTGCTGGGTGCTCAGTGCTCGGGGTGCTGGGTGCTCAGTGCTCAGGGTGATCGGTGCTCAGTACTCAGTATGCTGGGTGCTCAGTACTCAGGGTGCTGGGTGCTCAGTACTCAGGGTGCTGGGTGCTCAGTCCTCAGTGTGCTCAGTGCTCAGGGTGCTGGGTGCTCAGTGCTCGGGGTGCTCGGTGCTCAGTACTCAGGCTGCTGAGTGCTCAGTACTCAGGGTGCTGGGTGCTCAGTGCTCGGGCTGCTGGGTGCTCAGTACTCAGGGTGCTGGGTGCTCAGTGCTCAGGGTGCTGGGTGCTCAGTGCTCGGGGTACTGGGTGCTCAGTACTCAGGGTGCTGGGTGCTCAGTACTCAGGGTGCTGGGTGCTCAGTGCTCGGGGTGCTGGGTGCTCAGTGCTCAGGGTGCTGGGTGCTCAGGACTCAGGGTGCTGGGTGCTCAGTGCTCGGGGTGCTCGGTGCTCAGTACTCAAGGTGCTGGCTGCTCAGTGCTCGGGGTGCTCGGTGCTCAGTACTAAGGGTGCTCAGTGCTCAGTACTCAGGGTGCTCAGTGCTCAGTGCTCGGGGTGCTGGGTGCTCAGTGCTCGGGGTGCTGGGTGCTCAGTACTCAGGGTGCTGGGTGCTCACTACTCAGGGTGCTGGGTGCTCAGTGCTAGGGGTGCTCGGTGCTCAGTACGTTGGGTGCTCAGTACTCAGGGTGCTGGGTGCTCAGTGCTCAGGGTGCTGGGTGCTCAGTGCTAAGGGTCCTGGGTGCTCAGTGCTCAGGGTGCTGGGTGCTCAGTACTCAGGGTGCTGGGTGCTCAGTGCTCGGGGTGCTCGGTGCTCAGTACTCAGGGTGCTGGGTGCTCAGTACTCAGGGTGCTGGGTGCTCAGTGCTCAGGGTTATCGGTGCTCAGTCCTCAGGGTGCTCAGTACTCAGGGTGCTGGGTGCTCAGTGCTCGGGGTGCTGCGTGCTCAGTGCTGAGGGTGCTGGGTGCTCTGTCATCGGAGTGCTGGGTGCTCAGTACTCAGGGTGCTCAGTGCTCGGGGAGCTCGGTGCTCAGTACTCAGGGTGCTGGGTGCTCAGTACTCAGGGTGCTCAGTGCACGAGGTGCTGGGTGCTCAGTACTCAGGGTGCTGGGTGCTCAGTACTCAGGGTGCTGGGTGCTAATCCTCGGGGTGCTGGGTGCTCAGTGCTCAGCGTGCTGGGTGCTCAGTACTCTGTGTGCTCTGTGCTCAGTACTCAGGCTGCTGGGTGCTCATTCTAGGGGTGCTGGGTGTTCAGTACTCGGGGTGCTCGGTGCTCAGTACTCAGGGTGCTGGGTGCTCAGTACTCAGGGTGCTGGGTGCTCAGTACTCAGGGTGCTGGGTGCTCAGTGCTCAGGGTGCTGGGTGCTCAGTACTCAGGGTGCTGGGTGCTCACTACTCAGGGTGCTGGGTGCTCAGTGCTCAGGGTGCTGGGTGCTCAGTGTTCGGAGTGCTCGGTGCTCAGTACTCAGGGTGCTGGGTGCTCAGTACTCAGGGTGCTGGGTGCTCAGTGCTCAGGGTGATCGGTGCTCAGTCCTCAGGGTGCTCAGTACTCAGGGTGCTGGGTGCTCAGTGCTCGTGGTGCTGGGTGCTCAGTGCTGAGGGTGCTGGGTGCTCTGTGAACGGGGTCCTGGGTGCTCAGTACTCAGGGTGCTCAGTGCTCGGGGAGCTCGGTGCTCAGTACTCAGGGTGCTGGGTGCTCAGTACTCAGTGCTCGGGGTCCTGGGTGCTCCGTGCTTGGGGTGCTGGGTGCTCAGCGCTCTGGGTGCTTAGTGCTCAGAACTCAGGGTGCTCAGTGCTCTGGGTGCTGGGTGCTCAGTACTCAGGGTGCTGGGTGCTCAGTACTCAGGGTGCTGGGTGCTCAGTGCTCAGGGTGCTGGGTGGTCAGTACTCGGGGTGCTCGGTGCTCAGTACTCAGGGTGCTGGGTGCTCAGTACTCAGGGTGCTGGGTGCTCAGTGCTCGGGGTGCTCGGTGCTCAGTGCTCAGGATGCTCGGTGCTCAGTACTCTTGGTGCTGGGTGCTCAGTACTCAGGGTGCTGGGTGCTCAGTCCTCGGGGTGCTCGGTGCTCAGTACTCAGGGTGCTGGGTGCTCAGTGCTCAGGGTGCTGGGTGCTCAGTGCTCGGGGTGCTCGGTGCTCAGTGCTCAGGATGCTCGGTGCTCAGTAATCTTGGTGCTGGGTGCTCAGTACTCAGGGTGCTGGGTGCTCAGTGCTCAGGGTGCTGGGTGCTCAGTACTCAGGGTGCTCAGTGCTCAGGGTGCTATGTGCTCAGTGCTTGGGGTGCAGGGTGCTCAGTACTCCGGATGCTCGGTGCTCAGTACTCAGGGTGCTGGGTGCTCAGTACTCAGGGTGCTGGGTGCTCAGTACTCAGGGTGCTCGGTGCTCAGTACTCAGGGTTCTGGGTGCTCAGTGCTCAGTGTGCTGGGTGCTAAGTACTCAGGGTGCTGGGTGCTCAGTACTCAGGGTGCTGGGTGCTCAGTGCTCAGGGTGCTGGGTGCTCAGTACTCAGGGTGCTGGGTGCTCAGTGCTCAGGGTGCTGGGTGCTCAGTGCTCAGGGTGCTGAGTGCTCAGTGCTCAGGGTGCTGGGTGCTCAGTGCTTCTGGTGCTGGGTGCTCAGTGCTCAGGGTGCTGGGTTCTCAGTGCTCAGGGTGCTGGGTGCTCAGTACTCGGGGTGCTCGGTGCTCAGTGCTCAGGGTTATCGGTGCTCAGTACTCAGTATGCTGGGTGCTCAGTACTCAGGGTGCTGGGTGCTCAGTACTCAGGGTGCTGGGTGCTCAGTCCTCAGTGTGCTCAGTGCTCAGGGTGCTGGGTGCTCAGTACTCAGGGTGCTGGGTGCTCAGTACTCAGGGTGCTGGGTGCTAATCCTCGGGGTGCTGGGTGCTCAGTGCTCAGCGTGCTGGGTGCTCAGTACTCTGTGTGCTCTGTGCTCAGTACTCAGGCTGCTGGGTGCTCATTCTAGGGGTGCTGGGTGTTCAGTACTCGGGGTGCTCGGTGCTCAGTACTCAGGGTGCTGGGTGCTCAGTACTCAGGGTGCTGGGTGCTCAGTACTCAGGGTGCTGGGTGCTCAGTGCTCAGGGTGCTGGGTGCTCAGTACTCAGGGTGCTGGGTGCTCAGTACTCAGGGTGCTGGGTGCTCAGTGCTCAGGGTGCTGGGTGCTCAGTGTTCGGAGTGCTCGGTGCTCAGTACTCAGGGTGCTGGGTGCTCAGTACTCAGGGTGCTGGGTGCTCAGTGCTCAGGGTGATTGGTGCTCAGTCCTCAGGGTGCTCAGTACTCAGGGTGCTGGGTGCTCAGTGCTCGTGGTGCTGGGTGCTCAGTGCTGAGGGTGCTGGGTGCTCTGTGATCGGGGTCCTGGGTGCTCAGTACTCAGGGTGCTCAGTGCTCGGGGAGCTCGGTGCTCAGTACTCAGGGTGCTGGGTGCTCAGTACTCAGTGCTCGGGGTCCTGGGTGCTCCGTGCTTGGGGTGCTGGGTGCTCAGCGCTCTGGGTGCTTAGTGCTCAGAACTCAGGGTGCTCAGTGCTCTGGGTGCTGGGTGCTCAGTACTCAGGGTGCTGGGTGCTCAGTACTCAGGGTGCTGGGTGCTCAGTGCTCAGGGTGCTGGGTGGTCAGTACTCGGGGTGCTCGGTGCTCAGTACTCAGGGTGCTGGGTGCTCAGTACTCAGGGTGCTGGGTGCTCAGTGCTCGGGGTGCTCGGTGCTCAGTGCTCAGGATGCTCGGTGCTCAGTACTCTTGGTGCTGGGTGCTCAGTACTCAGGGTGCTGGGTGCTCAGTCCTCGGGGTGCTCGGTGCTCAGTACTCAGGGTGCTGGGTGCTCAGTGCTCAGGGTGCTGGGTGCTCAGTGCTCGGGGTGCTCGGTGCTCAGTGCTCAGGATGCTCGGTGCTCAGTAATCTTGGTGCTGGGTGCTCAGTACTCAGGGTGCTGGGTGCTCAGTGCTCAGGGTGCTGGGTGCTCAGTACTCAGGGTGCTCAGTGCTCAGGGTGCTGGGTGCTCAGTGCTTGGGGTGCAGGGTGCTCAGTACTCCGGATGCTCGGTGCTCAGTACTCAGGGTGCTGGGTGCTCAGTACTCAGGGTGCTGGGTGCTCAGTACTCAGGGTGCTCGGTGCTCAGTACTCAGGGTTCTGGGTGCTCAGTGCTCAGTGTGCTGGGTGCTAAGTACTCAGGGTGCTGGGTGCTCAGTACTCAGGGTGCTGGGTGCTCAGTGCTCAGGGTGCTGGGTGCTCAGTACTCAGGGTGCTGGGTGCTCAGTGCTCAGGGTGCTGGGTGCTCAGTGCTCAGGGTGCTGAGTGCTCAGTGCTCAGGGTGCTGGGTGCTCAGTGCTTCTGGTGCTGGGTGCTCAGTGCTCAGGGTGCTGGGTTCTCAGTGCTCAGGGTGCTGGGTGCTCAGTACTCGGGGTGCTCGGTGCTCAGTACTCAGGGTGCTGGGTGCTCAGTACTCAGGGTGCTGGGTGCTCAGTACTCAGGGTGCTCGGTGCTAAGTACTCAGGGTGCTGGGTGCTCAGTACTCAGGGTGCTGGGTGCTCAGTGCTCAGGGTGCTGGGTGCTCAGTACTCAGGGTGCTGGGTGCTCTGTGCTCAGTTTGCTGGGTGCTCAGTACTCAGGGTGCTGGGTGCTCAGTGCTCAGGGTGCTCAGTACTCGGGGTGCTGGGCGCTCAGTGCTCGGGGTGCTGGGTGCTCAATACTCAGGGTGCTCAGTACTCAGGGTGCTGGGTGCTCAGTGCTCGGGGTGCTGGGTGCTCAGTGCTCAGGGTGATCGGTGCTCAGTACTCAGTATGCTGGGTGCTCAGTACTCAGGGTGCTGGGTGCTCAGTACTCAGGGTGCTGGGTGCTCAGTCCTCAGTGTGCTCAGTGCTCAGGGTGCTGGGTGCTCAGTGCTCGGGGTGCTCGGTGCTCAGTACTCAGGCTGCTGAGTGCTCAGTACTCAGGGTGCTGGGTGCTCAGTGCTCGGGGTGCTGTTTGCTCAGTACTCAGGGTGCTGGGTGCTCAGTGCTCAGGGTGCTGGGTGCTCAGTGCTGGGGGTACTGGGTGCTCAGTACTCAGGGTGCTGGGTGCTCAGTACTCAGGGTGCTGGGTGCTCAGTGCTCGGGGTGCTGGGTGCTCAGTGCTCAGGGTGCTGGGTGCTCAGGACTCAGGGTGCTGGGTGCTCAGTGCTCGGGGTGCTCGGTGCTCAGTACTCAAGGTGCTGGCTGCTCAGTGCTCGGGGTGCTCGGTGCTCAGTACTAAGGGTGCTCAGTGCTCAGTACTCAGGGTGCTCAGTGCTCAGTGCTCGGGGTGCTGGGTGCTCAGTGATCGGGGTGCTGGGTGCTCAGTACTCAGGGTGCTGGGTGCTCACTACTCAGGGTGCTGGGTGCTCAGTGCTAGGGGTGCTCGGTGCGCAGTACGTTGGGTGCTCAGTACTCAGGGTGCTGGGTGCTCAGTGCTCAGGGTGCTGGGTGCTCAGTGCTAAGGGTGCTGGGTGCTCAGTGCTCAGGGTGCTGGGTGCTCAGTACTCAGGGTGCTGGGTGCTCAGTGCTCGGGGTGCTCGGTGCTCAGTACTCAGGGTGCTGGGTGCTCTGTACTCAGGGTGCTGGGTGCTCAGTGCTCAGGGTTATCGGTGCTCAGTCCTCAGGGTGCTCAGTACTCAGGGTGCTGGGTGCTCAGTGCTCGGGGTGCTGCGTGCTCAGTGCTGAGGGTGCTGGGTGCTCTGTCTTCGGGGTGCTGGGTGCTCAGTACTCAGGGTGCTCAGTGCTCGGGGAGCTCGGTGCTCAGTACTCAGGGTGCTGGGTGCTCAGTACTCAGGGTGCTCAGTGCACGAGGTGCTGGGTGCTAATTCTCGGGGTGCTGGGTGCTCAGTGCTCGGGGTGCTGTTTGCTCAGTACTCGGGGTGCTGGGTGCTCAGTGCTCAGGGTGCTGGGTGCTCAGTACTCAGGGTGCTGGGTGCTAATTCTCGGGGTGCTGGGTGCTCAGTGCTCGGGGTGCTGTTTGCTCAGTACTCGGGGTGCTGGGTGCTCAGTGCTCAGCGAGCTGGGTGCTCAGTACTCTGGGTGCTCTGTGCTCAGTACTCAGGTTGCTGGGTGCTCATTCTCGGGGTGCTGGGTGTTCAGTACTCGGGGTGCTCGGTGCTCAGTACTCAGGGTGCTGGGTGCTCAGTACTCAGGGTGCTGGGTGCTCAGTACTCAGGGTGCTGGGTGCTCAGTGCTCAGGGTGCTGGGTGCTCAGTACTCAGAGTGCTGGGTGCTCAGTACTCAGGGTGCTGGGTGCTCAGTGCTCAGGGTGCTGGGTGCTCAGTGCTCGGAGTGCTCGGTGCTCAGTACTCAGGGTGCTGGGTGCTCAGTACTCAGGGTGCTGGGTGCTCAGTGCTCAGGGTGATCGGTGCTCAGTCCTCAGGGTGCTCAGTACTCAGGGTGCTGGGTGCTCAGTGCTCGTGGTGCTGGGTGCTCAGTGCTGAGGGTGCTGGGTGCTCTGTGATCGGGGTGCTGGTTGCTCAGTACTCAGGGTGCTCAGTGCTCGGGGAGCTCGGTGCTCAGTACTCAGGGTGCTGGGTGCTCAGTACTCAGTGCTCGGGGTCCTGGGTGCTCCGTGCTTGGGGTGCTGGGTGCTCAGCGCTCTGGGTGCTTAGTGCTCAGAACTCAGGGTGCTCAGTGCTCTGGGTGCTGGGTGCTCAGTACTCAGGGTGCTGGGTGCTCAGTACTCAGGGTGCTGGGTGCTCAGTGCTCAGGGTGCTCAGTGCTCAGTACTCAGGGTGCTGGGTGCTCAGTGCTCAGGGTGCTGGGTGCTAAGTACTCAGGGTGCTGGGAGCTCAGTACTCAGGGTGCTGGGTGCTCAGTGCTCAGGGTGCTGGGTGCTCAGTACTCAGGGTGCTGGGTGCTCAGTGCTCAGGGTGTTGGGTGCTCAGTACTCAGGGTGCTCAGTACTCAGTGTGCTGGGTGCTCAGTACTCAGGGTGCTCAGTACTCAGTGTGCTGGGTGCTCAGTACTCAGGGTGCTCAGTACTCAGGGTGCTGGGTGCTCAGTACTCAGGGTGCTGGGTGCTCAGTGCTCAGGGTGCTGGCTGCTCAGTGCTCAGGGTGCTGGGTGCTCAGTACTCAGGGTGCTCGGTGCTCAGTACTCAGGGTGCTCAGCGCTCAGTACTCAGCGTGCTGGGTGCTCAGTGCTCAGGGTCCTTGGTGCTCAGTACTCAGGGTGCTCAGTGCTCAGTACTCAGCGTGCTTTGTGCTCAGTGCTCAGGGTGCTGGGTGCTCAGTACTCAGGGTGCTGGGTGCTCAGTACTCACGGTGCTGGGCGCTCAGTACTCGGGGTGCTGGGTGCTCATTACTCAGGGTGCTGGGTGCTCAGCGCTCGGGGTGCTCGGTGCTCAGTACTCTTGGTGCTGGGTGCTCAGTACTCACGGTGCTGGGTGCTCAGTGCTCGGGGTGCTCGGTGCTCAGTGCTCAGGATGCTCGGTGCTCAGTACTCTTGCTGCTGGGTGCTCAGTACTCAGGGTGCTGGGTGCTCAGTGCTCAGGGTGCTCGGTGCTCAGTACTCAGGGTGCTGGGTGCTCAGTGCTCAGGGTGCTGGGTGCTCAGTACTCAGGGTGCTCAGTACTCAGGGTGCTGGGTGCTCAGTGCTCGGGGTGCTGGGTGCTCAGTGCTGAGGGTGCTGGGTGCTCTGTGATCAGGGTGCTGGGTGCTCAGTACTCAGGGTGCTGGGTGCTCATTGCTCAGGGTGCTGGGTGCTCAGTACTCAGGGTGCTGGGTGCTCAGTACTCAGGGTGCTGGGTGCTCAGTGCTCAGGGTGCTGGGTGCTCAGTGCTCGGAGTGCTCGGTGCTCAGTACTCAGGGTGCTTCGTGCTCAGTACTCAGGGTGCTGGGTGCTCAGTGCTCGGGGTGCTGGGTGCTCAGTGCTGAGGGTGCTGGGTGCTCTGTGATCAGGGTGCTGGGTGCTCAGTACTCAGGGTGCTCAGTGCTCGGGGAGCTCGGTGCTCAGTACTCAGGGTGCTGGGTGCTCAGTACTCAGTGCTCGGTTTCCTGGGTCCTCCGTGCTTGGGGTGCTGGGTGCTCAGCGCTCTGGGTGCTTAGTGCTCAGTACTCAGGGTGCTCAGTGCTCGGGGTGCTGGGTGCTCAGTACTCAGGGTGCTGGGTGCTCAGTACTCAGGGTGCTGGGTGCTCAGTACTCACGGTGCTCGGTGCTCAGTACTCAGGGTGCTGGGTGCTCAGTGCTCAGGGTGCTGGGTGCTAAGTACTCAGGGTGCTGGGTGCTCAGTACTCAGGGTGCTGGGTGCTCAGTGCTCAGGGTGCTGGTTGCTCAGTACTCAGGGTGCTGGGTGCTCAGTGCTCAGGGTGCTGGGTGCTCAGTACTCAGGGTGCTCAGTACTCAGGATGCTGGGTGCTCAGTACTCAGGGTGCTCAGTACTCAGAGAGCTGGGTGCTCAGTGCTCGGGGTGCTGGGTGCTCAGTACTCAGGGTGCTCAGTACTCAGGGTGCTGGGTGCTCAGTGCTCGGGTTGCTGGGTGCTCAGTGCTCAGGGTGCTGGGTGCTCAGTGCTCGGGGTGCTCAGTGCTCAGTACTCAGGGTGCTGGGTGCTCAGTCCTCAGGGTGCTCAGTGCTCAGGGTGCTGGGTGCTCAGTACTCACGGTGCTGGGTGCTCAGTACTCGGGGTGCTGGGTGCTCATTACTCAAGGTGCTGGGTGCTCAGTGCTCGGGGTGCTCGGTGCTCAGTACTCTTGGTGCTGGGTGCTCAGTACTCAGGGTGCTGGGTGCTCAGTGCTCGGGGTGCTCGGTGCTCAGTGCTCAGGATGCTCGGTGCTCAGTACTCTTGCTGCTGGGTGCTCAGTACTCAGGGTGCTGGGTGCTCAGTGCTCAGGGTGCTGGGTGCTCAGTACTCAGGGTGCTCAGTACTCAGTACTCAGGGTAGTGGGTGCTCAGTGCTTGGAGGGCTGGGTTCTCAGTGCTCAGGGTGCTGGGCGCTCAGTGCTCGGGGTGCTGGGTGCTCAGTACTCGGGGTGCTCGGTGCTCAGTACTCAGGGTGCTGGGTGCTCAGTACTCAGGGTGCTGGGTGCTCAGTGCTCAGGGTGCTGGGTGCTCAGTACTCAGGGTGCTCAGTACTCAGTACTCAGGGTAGTGGGTGCTCAGTGCTTGGAGGGCTGGGTTCTCAGTGCTCAGGGTGCTGGGCGCTCAGTGCTCGGGGTGCTGGGTGCTCAGTACTCGGGGTGCTCGGTGCTCAGTACTCAGGGTGCTGGGTGCTCAGTACTCAGGGTGCTGGGTGCTCAGTGCTCAGGGTGCTGGCTGCTCAGTGCTCAGGGTCCTTGGTGCTCAGTACTCAGGGTGCTCATTGCTCAGTACTCAGCGTGCTTTGTGCTCAGTGCTCAGGGTGCTGGGTGCTCAGTACTCAGGGTGCTGGGTGCTCAGTACTCACGGTGCTGGGTGCTCAGTGCTCAGGGTGCTGGGTGCTCAGTACTCGGGGTGCTCGGTGCTCAGTGCTCAGGATGCTCGGTGCTCAGTACTCTTGGTGCTGGGTGCTCAGTACTCAGGGTGCTAGGTGCTCAGTGCTAAGGGTGCTCGGTGCTCAGTACTCAGGGTGCTGGGTGCTCAGTACTCAGGGTGCTCAGTACTCAGGGTGCTGGGTGCTCAGTGCTCAGGGTGCTGGGTGCTCAGTGCTGAGGGTGCTGGGTGCTCTGTGATCAGGGTGCTGAATGCTCAGTACTCAGGGTGCTGGGTGCTCAGTGCTCAGGGTGCTGGGTGCTCAGTACTCAGGGTGCTGGGTGCTCAGTACTCAGGGTGCTGGGTGCTCAGTGCTCAGGGTGCTGGGTGCTCAGTGCTCAGGGTGATCGGTGCTCAGTCCTCAGGGTGCTCAGTACTCAGGGTGCTGGGTGCTCAGTGCTCGGGGTGCTGGGTGCTCAGTGCTGAGGGTGCTGGGTGCTCTGTGATCGGGGTGCTGGGTGCTCAGTACTCAGGGTGCTCAGTGCTCGGGGAGCTCGGTGCTCAGTACTCAGGGTGCTGGGTGCTCAGTACTCAGTGCTTGGGGTCCTGGGTGCTCCGTGCTTGGGGTGCTGGGTGCTCAGCGCTCTGGGTGCTTAGTGCTCAGTACTCAGGGTGCTCAGTGCTCGGGGTGGTGGGTGCTCAGTACTCAGGGTGCTGGGTGCTCAGTACTCAGGGTGCTGGGCGCTCAGTGCTCAGGGTGCTGGGTGCTCAGTACTAGGGGTGCTTGGTGCTCAGTACTCAGGGTGCTCGGTGCTCAGTACTCAGGGTGCTGGGTGCTCAGTGCTCAGGGTGCTGGGTGCTAAGTACTCAGGGTGCTGGGTGCTCCGTACTCAGGGTGCTGGGTGCTCAGTGCTCAGGGTGCTGGGTGCTCAGTACTCAGGGTGCTGGGTGCTCAGTGCTCAGGGTGCTGGGTGCTCAGTACTCAGGGTGCTCAGTACTCAGGGTGCTGGGTGCTCAGTACTCAGGGTGCTCAGTACTCAGGGTCCTGGGTGCTCAGTGCTCGGGGTGCTGGGTGCTCAGTACTCAGGGTGCTCAGTACTCAGGGTGCTGGGTGCTCAGTGCTCGGGTTGCTGGGTGCTCAGTGCTCAGGGTGATCGGTGCTCAGTACTCACGATGCTGGGTGCTCAGTACTCAGGGTGCTGGGTGCTCAGTCCTCAGGGTGCTCAGTGCTGAGGGTGCTGGGTGCTCAGTGCTCGGGGTGCTCGGTGCTCAGTACTCAGGGTGCTGAGTGCTCAGTACTCAGGGTGCTGGGTGCTCAGTACTCAGGGTGCTGGGTGCTCAGTGCTCGGGGTGCTGGGTGCTCAGTGCTCAGTGTGCTGGCTGCTCAGTGCTCAGGGTGCTGGGTGCTCAGTACTCAGGTTGCTCGGTGCTCAGTACTCAGGGTGCTCAGCGCTCAGTACTCAGCGTGCTGGGTGCTCAGTGCTCAGGGTCCTTGGTGCTCAGTACTCAGGGTGCTCAGTGCTCAGTACTCAGCGTGCTTTGTGCTCAGTGCTCACGGTGCTGGGTGCTCAGTACTCAGGGTGCTGGGTGCTCAGTACTCACGGTGCTTGGTGCTCAGTACTCGGGGTGCTGGGTGCTCATTACTCAGGGTGCTGGGTGCTCAGTGCTCGGGGTGCTCGGTGCTCAGTACTCTTGGTGCTGGGTGCTCAGTATTCAGGGTGCTGGGTGCTCAGTGCTCGGGGTGCTCAGTGCTCAGTGCTCAGGATGCTCGGTGCTCAGTACTCTTGGTGCTGGGTGCTCAGTACTCAGGGTGCTGGGTGCTCAGTGCTCAGGGTGCTCGGTGCTCAGTACTCAGTGTGCTGGGTGCTCAGTGCTCAGGGTGCTGAGTACTCAGTACTCAGGGTGCTCAGTACTCAGTACTCGGGGCGCTGGGTGCTCAGTGCTTGGGGTGCTGGGTGCTCAGTGCTCAGGGTGCTGGGCGCTCAGTGCTCGGGGTGCTGGGTGCTCAGTACTCGGGGTGCTCGGTGCTCAGTACTCAGGGTGCTGGGTGCTCAGTACTCAGGGTGCTGGGTGCTCAGTACTCAGGGTGCTGGGTGCTCAGTACTCAGGGTGCTCAGTGCTCGGGGAGCTCGGTGCTCAGTAATCAGGGTGGTGGGTGCTCAGTAATCAGTGCTCGGGGTCCTGGGTGCTCCGTGCTTGGGGTGCTGGGTGCTCAGCGCTCTGGGTGCTTAGTGCTCAGTACTCAGGGTGCTGGGTGCTCAGTTCTCGGGGTGCTCGGTGCTCAGTACTCAGGGTGCTGCGTGCTCAGTACTCAGGGTGATGGGCGCTCAGTGCTCAGGGTGCTGGGTGCTCAGTACTAGGGGTGCTCGGTGGTCAGTACTCAGGGTGCTGGGTGCTCAGTACTCAGGATGCTGGGTGCTCAGTACTCAGGGTGCTCGGTGCTCAGTACTCAGGGTGCTGGGTGCTCAGTGCTCACGGTGCTGGGTGCTAAGTACTCAGGGTGCTGGGTGCTCAGTACTCAGAGTGCTGGGTGCTCAGTGCTCAGGGTGCTGGGTGCTCAGTACTCAGGGTGCTGGGTGCTCAGTGCTCAGGGTGCTGGGTGCTCAGTACTCAGGGTGCTCAGTACTCAGGGTGCTGGGTGCTCTGTACTCAGGGTGCTCAGTACTCAGGGTCCTGGGTGCTCAGTGCTCGGGGTGCTGGGTGCTCAGTACTCAGGGTGCTCAGTACTCAGGGTGCTGGGTGCTCAGTGCTCGGGTTGCTGGGTGCTCAGTGCTCAGGGTGATCGGTGCTCAGTACTCACGATGCTGGGTGCTCAGTACTCAGGGTGCTGGGTCCTCAGTCCTCAGGGTGCTCAGTGCTGAGGGTGCTGGGTGCTCAGTGCTCGGGGTGCTCGGTGCTCAGTACTCAGGGTGCTGAGTGCTCAGTACTCAGGGTGCTGGGTGCTCAGTACTCAGGGTGCTGGGTGCTCAGTGCTCGGGGTGCTGGGTGCTCAGTACTCAGGGTGCTGAGTGCTCAGTACTCAGGGTGCTGGGTGCTCAGTACTCAGGGTGCTGGGTGCTCAGTGCTCGGGGTGCTGGGTGCTCAGTGCTCACCGTGCTGGCTGCTCAGTGCTCAGGGTGCTGGGTGCTCAGTACTCAGGGTGCTCGGTGCTCAGTACTCAGGGTGCTCAGCGCTCAGTACTCAGCGTGCTTTGTGCTCAGTGCTCACGGTCCTGGGTGCTCAGTACTCAGGGTGCTGGGTGCTCAGTACTCACGGTGCTGGGTGCTCAGTACTCGGGGTGCTGGGTGCTCATTACTCAGGGTGCTGGGTGCTCAGTGCTCGGGGTGCTCGGTGCTCAGTACTCTTGGTGCTGGGTGCTCAGTATTCAGGGTGCTGGGTGCTCAGTGCTCGGGGTGCTCGGTGCTCAGTGCTCAGGATGCTCGGTGCTCAGTACTCTTGGTGCTGGGTGCTCAGTACTCAGGGTGCTGGGTGCTCAGTGCTCAGGGTGCTCGGTGCTCAGTACTCAGGGTGCTGGGTGCTCAGTGCTCAGGGTGCTGAGTACTCAGTACTCAGGGTGCTCAGTACTCAGTACTCAGGGTGCTGGGTGCTCAGTGCTTGGGGTGCTGGGTGCTCAGTGCTCAGGGTGCTGGGCGCTCAGTGCTCGGGGTGCTGGGTGCTCAGTACTCGGAGTGCTCGGTGCTCAGTACTCAGGGTGCTGGGTGCTCAGTACTCAGGGTGCTGGGTGCTCAGTACTCAGGGTGCTGGGTGCTCAGTACTCAGGGTGCTGGGTGCTCAGTACACAGGGTGCTGTGTGCTCAGTGCTCAGGGTGCTGGGTGCTCAGTACGCAGGGTGCTGGTTGCTCAGTACTCAGGGTGCTGGGTGCTCAGTGCTCAGGGTGATCGGTGCTCAGTCCTCAGGGTGCTCAGTACTCAGGGTGCTGGGTGCTCAGTGCTCGGGGTGCTGGGTGCTCAGTGCTGAGGGTGCTGGGTGCTCTGTGATTGGGGTCCTGGGTGCTCAGTACTCAGGGTGCTCAGTGCTCGGGGAGCTCGGTGCTCAGTAATCAGGGTGGTGGGTGCTCAGTAATCAGTGCTCGGGGTCCTGGGTGCTCCGTGCTTGGGGTGCTGGGTGCTCAGGGCTCTGGGTGCTTAGTGCTCAGTACTCAGGGTGCTGCGTGCTCAGTACTCAGGGTGCTGGGTGGTCAGTACTCAGGGTGCTCGGTGCTCAGTACTCAGGGTGCTGGGTGCTCAGTGCTCAGGGTGCTGGCTGCTAAGTACTCAGGGTGCTGGGTGCTCAGTACTCAGGGTGCTAGGTGCTCAGCGCTCAGGGTGCTGGGTACTCAGTACTCAGGGTGCTGGGTGCTCAGTGCTCAGGGTGCTGGGTGCTCAGTACTCAGGGTGCTCAGTACTCAGGGTGCTGGGTGCTCAGTACTCAGGGTGCTCAGTACTCAGGGTGCTGGGTGCTCAGTGCTCGGAGTGCTGGGTGCTCAGTACTCAGGGTGCTCAGTACTCAGGGTGCTGGGTGCTCAGTGCTCGGGTTGCTGGGTGATCAGTGCTCAGGGTGATCGGTGCTCAGTACTCAGGATGCTGGGTGCTCAGTAATCAGGGTGCTGGGTGCTCAGTCCTCAGGGTGCTCAGTGCTCAGGGTGCTGGGTGCTCAGTGCTCAGGGTGCTCAGTGCTCAGTACTCAGGGTGCTGGGTGCTCATTACTCAGGGTTCTGGGTGCTCAGTGCTCGGGGTGCTGGGTGCTCAGTAATCAGGGTGCTGGGTGCTCAGTCCTCAGGGTGTTCAGTGCTCAGGGTGCTGGGTGCTCAGTGCTCAGGGTGCTCAGTGCTCAGTACTCAGGGTGCTGGGTGCTCATTACTCAGGGTGCTGGGTGCTCAGTGCTCGGGGTGCTGGGTGCTCAGTACTCAGGGTGCTGGGTGCTCAGTGCTCAGGGTGCTGGGTGCTCAGTGCTCGGAGTGCTGGGTGCTCAGTACTCAGGGTGCTGGGTGCTCAGTACTCGGGGTGCTCGGTGCTCAGTACTCAGGGTGCTGGGTGCTCAGTACTCAGGGTGCTGGGTGCTCAGTACTCAGGGTGCTCGGTGCTCAGTACTCAGGGTGCTGGGTGCTCAGTGCTCAGCGTGCTGGGTACTAAGTACTCAGGGTGCTGGGTGCTCAGTACTCAGGGTGCTGGGTGCTCAGTGCTCAGGGTGCTGGGTGCTCAGTACTCAGGGTGCTGGGTGCTCAATGCTCAGGGTGCTGGGTGCTCAGTACTCAGGGTGCTCAGTACTCAGGGTGCTGGGTGCTCAGTACTCAGGGTGCTCAGTACTCAGGGTGCTGGGTGCTCAGTGCTCGGGGTGCTGGGTGCTCAGTACTCAGGGTGCTCAGTACTCAGGGTGCTGGGTGCTCAGTGCTCGGGTTGCTGGGTGCTCAGTGCTCAGGGTGATCGGTGCTCAGTACTCAGGATGCTGGGTGCTCAGTACTCAGGGTGCTGGGTGCTCAGTCCTCAGGGTGCTCAGTGCTCAGGGTGCTGGGTGCTCAGTGCTCGGGGTGCTCGGTGCTCAGTACTCAGGGTGCTGAGTGCTCAGTACTCAGGGTGCTGGGTGCTCAGTACTCAGGGTGCTGGGTGCTCAGTGCTCAGGGTGCTGGCTGCTCAGTGCTCAGTGTGCTGGGTGCTCAGTACTCAGGGTGCTCGGTGCTCAGTACTCAGTGTGCTCAGCACTCAGCACTCAGCGCGCTGGGTGCTCAGTGCTCAGGGTCCTTGGTGCTCAGTACTCAGGGTGCTCAGTACTCAGCGTGCTTTGTGCTCAGTGCTCAGGGTGCTAGTTGCTCAGTACTCAGGGTGCTGGGTGCTCAGTGCTCAGCGTGCTGGGTGCTAAGTACTCGGGGTGCTGGGTGCTCAGTACTCAGGGTGCTGGGTGCTCAGTGCTCAGGGTGCTGGGTGCTCAGTACTCAGGGTGCTGGGTGCTCAGTGCTCAGGGTGCTGGGTGCTCAGTACTCAGGGTGCTCAGTACTCAGGGTGCTGGGTGCTCAGTACTCAGGGTGCTCAGTACTCAGGGTGCTGGGTGCTCAGTGCTCGGGGTGCTGGGTGCTCAGTACTCAGGGTGCTCAGTACTCAGGGTGCTGGGTGCTCAGTGCTCGGGTTGCTGGGTGCTCAGTGCTCAGGGTGATCGGTGCTCAGTACTCAGGATGCTGGGTGCTCAGTACTCAGGGTGCTGGGTGCTCAGTCCTCAGGGTGCTCAGTGCTGAGGGTGCTGGGTGCTCAGTGCTCGGGGTGCTCGGTGCTCGGTGCTCAGTACTCAGGGTGCTGAGTGCTCAGTACTCAGGGTGCTGGGTGCTCAGTACTCAGGGGGCTGGGTGCTCAGTGCTCGCGGTGCTGGGTGCTCAGTGCTCAGGGTGCTGGCTGCTCAGTGCTCAGGGTGCTGGGCGCTCAGTGCTCGGGGTGCTGGGTGCTCAGTACTCGGAGTGCTCGGTGCTCAGTACTCAGGGTGCTGGGTGCTCAGTACTCAGGGTGCTGGGTGCTCAGTACTCAGGGTGCTGGGTGCTCAGTACTCAGGGTGCTGGGTGCTCAGTACACAGGGTGCTGTGTGCTCAGTGCTCAGGGTGCTGGGTGCTCAGTACGCAGGGTGCTGGGTGCTCAGTACTCAGGGTGCTGGGTGCTCAGTGCTCAGGGTGATCGGTGCTCAGTCCTCAGGGTGCTCAGTACTCAGGGTGCTGGGTGCTCAGTGCTCGGGGTGCTGGGTGCTCAGTGCTGAGGGTGCTGGGTGCTCTGTGATTGGGGTCCTGGGTGCTCAGTACTCAGGGTGCTCAGTGCTCGGGGAGCTCGGTGCTCAGTAATCAGGGTGGTGGGTGCTCAGTAATCAGTGATCGGGGTCCTGGGTGCTCCGTGCTTGGGGTGCTGGGTGCTCAGGGCTCTGGGTGCTTAGTGCTCAGTACTCAGGGTGCTGCGTGCTCAGTACTCAGGGTGCTGGGTGGTCAGTACTCAGGGTGCTCGGTGCTCAGTACTCAGGGTGCTGGGTGCTCAGTGCTCAGGGTGCTGGCTGCTAAGTACTCAGGGTGCTGGGTGCTCAGTACTCAGGGTGCTAGGTGCTCAGCGCTCAGGGTGCTGGGTACTCAGTACTCAGGGTGCTGGGTGCTCAGTGCTCAGGGTGCTGGGTGCTCAGTACTCAGGGTGCTCAGTACTCAGGGTGCTGGGTGCTCAGTACTCAGGGTGCTCAGTACTCAGGGTGCTGGGTGCTCAGTGCTCGGAGTGCTGGGTGCTCAGTACTCAGGGTGCTCAGTACTCAGGGTGCTGGGTGCTCAGTGCTCGGGTTGCTGGGTGATCAGTGCTCAGGGTGATCGGTGCTCAGTACTCAGGATGCTGGGTGCTCAGTAATCAGGGTGCTGGGTGCTCAGTCCTCAGGGTGCTCAGTGCTCAGGGTGCTGGGTGCTCAGTGCTCAGGGTGCTCAGTGCTCAGTACTCAGGGTGCTGGGTGCTCATTACTCAGGGTTCTGGGTGCTCAGTGCTCCTGGTGCTGGGTGCTCAGTAATCAGGGTGCTGGGTGCTCAGTCCTCAGGGTGTTCAGTGCTCAGGGTGCTGGGTGCTCAGTGCTCAGGGTGCTCAGTGCTCAGTACTCAGGGTGCTGGGTGCTCATTACTCAGGGTGCTGGGTGCTCAGTGCTCGGGGTGCTGGGTGCTCAGTACTCAGGGTGCTGGGTGCTCAGTGCTCAGGGTGCTGGGTGCTCAGTGCTCGGAGTGCTGGGTGCTCAGTACTCAGGGTGCTGGGTGCTCAGTACTCGGGGTGCTCGGTGCTCAGTACTCAGGGTGCTGGGTGCTCAGTACTCAGGGTGCTGGGTGCTCAGTACTCAGGGTGCTCGGTGCTCAGTACTCAGGGTGCTGGGTGCTCAGTGCTCAGCGTGCTGGGTACTAAGTACTCAGGGTGCTGGGTGCTCAGTACTCAGGGTGCTGGGTGCTCAGTGCTCAGGGTGCTGGGTGCTCAGTACTCAGGGTGCTGGGTGCTCAATGCTCAGGGTGCTGGGTGCTCAGTACTCAGGGTGCTCAGTACTCAGGGTGCTGGGTGCTCAGTACTCAGGGTGCTCAGTACTCAGGGTGCTGGGTGCTCAGTGCTCGGGGTGCTGGGTGCTCAGTACTCAGGGTGCTCAGTACTCAGGGTGCTGGGTGCTCAGTGCTCGGGTTGCTGGGTGCTCAGTGCTCAGGGTGATCGGTGCTCAGTACTCAGGATGCTGGGTGCTCAGTACTCAGGGTGCTGGGTGCTCAGTCCTCAGGGTGCTCAGTGCTCAGGGTGCTGGGTGCTCAGTGCTCGGGGTGCTCGGTGCTCAGTACTCAGGGTGCTGAGTGCTCAGTACTCAGGGTGCTGGGTGCTCAGTACTCAGGGTGCTGGGTGCTCAGTGCTCAGGGTGCTGGCTGCTCAGTGCTCAGTGTGCTGGGTGCTCAGTACTCAGGGTGCTCGGTGCTCAGTACTCAGTGTGCTCAGCACTCAGCACTCAGCGCGCTGGGTGCTCAGTGCTCAGGGTCCTTGGTGCTCAGTACTCAGGGTGCTCAGTACTCAGCGTGCTTTGTGCTCAGTGCTCAGGGTGCTAGTTGCTCAGTACTCAGGGTGCTGGGTGCTCAGTGCTCAGCGTGCTGGGTGCTAAGTACTCGGGGTGCTGGGTGCTCAGTACTCAGGGTGCTGGGTGCTCAGTGCTCAGGGTGCTGGGTGCTCAGTACTCAGGGTGCTGGGTGCTCAGTGCTCAGGGTGCTGGGTGCTCAGTACTCAGGGTGCTCAGTACTCAGGGTGCTGGGTGCTCAGTACTCAGGGTGCTCAGTACTCAGGGTGCTGGGTGCTCAGTGCTCGGGGTGCTGGGTGCTCAGTACTCAGGGTGCTCAGTACTCAGGGTGCTGGGTGCTCAGTGCTCGGGTTGCTGGGTGCTCAGTGCTCAGGGTGATCGGTGCTCAGTACTCAGGATGCTGGGTGCTCAGTACTCAGGGTGCTGGGTGCTCAGTCCTCAGGGTGCTCAGTGCTGAGGGTGCTGGGTGCTCAGTGCTCGGGGTGCTCGGTGCTCGGTGCTCAGTACTCAGGGTGCTGAGTGCTCAGTACTCAGGGTGCTGGGTGCTCAGTACTCAGGGGGCTGGGTGCTCAGTGCTCGCGGTGCTGGGTGCTCAGTGCTCAGGGTGCTGGCTGCTCAGTGTTCAGGGTGCTGGGTGCTCAGTACTCAGGGTGCTCGGTGCTCAGTACTCAGGGTGCTCAGCGCTCAGTACTCAGCGTGCTGGGTGCTCAGTGCTCAGGGACCTTGGTGCTCAGTACTCAGGGTACTTAGTGCTCAGTACTCAGCGTGCTTTGTGCTCAGTGCTCAGGGTGCTGGGTGCTCAGTACTCAGGGTGCTGGGTGCTCAGTACTCACGGTGCTGGGTGCTCAGTACTCGGGGTGCTGGGTGCTCATTTCTCAGGGTGTTGGGTGCTCAGTGCTCGGGGTGCTCGGTGCTCAGTACTCTTGGTGCTGGGTGCTCAGTACTCAGGGTGCTGGGTGCTCAGTGCTCGGGGTGCTCGGTCCTCAGTGCTCAGGACGCTCGGTGCTCAGTACTCTTGGTGCTGGGTGCTCAGTACTCAGGGTGCTCGGTGCTCAGTACTCAGGGTGCTAGGTGCTCAGTGCTCAGGGTGCTGGGTGCTAAGTACTCAGGGTGCTGGGTGCTCAGTACTCAGGGTGCTGGGTGCTCAGTGCTCAGGGTGCTGGGTGCTCAGTACTCAGGGTGCTCAGTACTCAGGGTGCTGGGTGCTCAGTGCTCGGGGTGCTGGGTGCTCAGTACTCAGGGTGCTCAGTATTCAGGGTGCTGGGTGCTCAGTGCTCGGGTTGCTGGGTGATCAGTGCTCAGGGTGATCGGTGCTCAGTACTCAGGATGCTGGGTACTCAGTACTCAGGGTGCTGGGTGCTCAGTCCTCAGGGTGCTCAGTGCTCAGGGTGCTGGGTGCTCAGTGCTCAGGGTGCTCAGTGCTCAGTACTCAGGGTGCTGGGTGCTCATTACTCAGGGTGCTGGGTGCTTAGTGCTCGGGGTGCTGGGTGCTCAGTACTCAGGGTGCTGGGTGCTCAGTGCTCAGGGTGCTGGGTGCTCAGTGCTCGGAATGCTGGGTGCTCAGTACTCAGGGTGCTGGGTGCTCAGTACTCAGGGTGCTGGGTGCTCAGTGCTCGGGGTGCTGGGTGCTCAGTGCTCAGGGTGCTGGGTGCTCAGTACTTAGGGTGCTGGGTGCTCAGTGCTCGGGGTTCTCGGTGCTCAGTACTCAAGGTGCTGGGTGCTCAGTGCTCACGGTGCTGGGTGCTCAGTCCTCGGGGTGCTCGGAGCTCAGTGCTCAGGGTGCTGGGTGCTCAGTACTCAGGGTGCTCGGTGCTCAGTACTAAGGGTGCTCAGTGCTCAGTACTCAGGGTGCTCAGTGCTCAGTACTCGGGGTGCTGGGTGCTCAGTGCTCGGGGTGCTGGGTGCTCAGTACTGAGGGTGCTGGGTGCTCAGTGCTCAGGGTGCTGGGTGCTCAGTGCTCAGGGTGCTGGGTGCTCAGTACTCAGGGTGCTCAGTGCTCAGGGTGCTGGGTGCTCAGTGCTCAGGGTGCTCAGTGCTCAGTACTCAGGGTGCTGGGTGCTCATTACTCAGGGTGCTGGGTGCTTAGTGCTCGGGGTGCTGGGTGCTCAGTACTCAGGGTGCTGGGTGCTCAGTGCTCAGGGTGCTGGGTGCTCAGTGCTCGGAATGCTGGGTGCTCAGTACTCAGGGTGCTGGGTGCTCAGTACTCAGGGTGCTGGGTGCTCAGTGCTCGGGGTGCTGGGTGCTCAGTGCTCAGGGTGCTGGGTGCTCAGTACTCAGGGTGCTGGGTGCTCAGTGCTCGGGGTTCTCGGTGCTCAGTACTCAAGGTGCTGGGTGCTCAGTGCTCACGGTGCTGGGTGCTCAGTCCTCGGGGTGCTCGGAGCTCAGTGCTCAGGGTGCTGGGTGCTCAGTACTCAGGGTGCTCGGTGCTCAGTACTAAGGGTGCTCAGTGCTCAGTACTCAGGGTGCTCAGTGCTCAGTACTCGGGGTGCTGGGTGCTCAGTGCTCGGGGTGCTGGGTGCTCAGTACTGAGGGTGCTGGGTGCTCAGTGCTCAGGGTGCTGGGTGCTCAGTGCTCAGGGTGCTGGGTGCTCAGTACTCAGTGCTCAGGATGCTGGGTGCTCAGTGCTCAGGGTGCTCAGTGCTCAGTGCTCAGTACTCAGGGTGCTGGGTGCTCAGTACTCAGGGTGCTGGGTGCTCAGTGCTCGGGGTGTTCGGTGCTCAGTACTCAGGGGGCTGGGTGCTCAGTGCTGGGTGCTCAGTGCTCGGGGTGCTGGGTGCTCAGTGCTGGGTGCTCAGTGCTCGGGGTGCTGGGTGCTCAGTGCTCGGGGTGCTGGGTGCAGAGTACTCAGGGTGCTGGGTGCTCAATGCTCGGGCTGCTCGGTGCTCAGTACTCAGGGTGCTGGGTGCTCAGTACTCAGGGTGCTGGGTGCTCAGTGCTGGGTGCTCAGTGCTCGGGGTGCTGGGTGCTCAGTGCTCGGGGTGCTGGGTGCTCAGTACTCAGGGTGCTCGGTGCTCAGTACTCAGGGTGCTGGGTGCTCAGTGCTCGGGGTGCTGGGTGCTCAGTACTCAGGGTGCTGGGTGCTCAGTGCTCGGGGTGCTCGATGCTCAGTACGTTGGGTGCTCAGTACTCAGGGTGCTGGGTGCTCAGTACTCAGGGTGCTGGGTGCTCAGTGCTCGGGGTGCTGGGTGCTCAGTGCTCAGGGTGCTGGGTGCTCAGTACTTAGGGTGCTGTGTGCTCAGTGCTCGGGGTGCTCGGTGCTCAGTACTCAAGGTGCTGGGTGCTCAGTGCTCACGGTGCTGGGTGCTCAGTCCTCGGGGTGCTCCGTGCTCAGTGCTCAGGGTACTGGTTGCTCAGTACTCAGGGTGCTCGGTGCTCAGTACTAAGGGTGCTCAGTGCTCAGTACTCAGGGTGCTCAGTGCTCAGTGCTCGGGGTGCTGGGTGCTCAGTGCTCAGGGTGCTCAGTGCTCAGTGCTCAGTACTCAGGGTGCTGGGTGCTCAGTACTCAGGGTGCTGGGTGCTCATTGCTCAGTGCTCAGTACTCAGGGTGCTGGGTGCTCAGTACTCAGCGTGCTGGGTGCTCAGTACTCAGGGTGCTGGGTGCTCAGTACTCAGGGTGCTGGGTCCTCAGTGCTCGGGGTGCTTGGTGCTCAGTGCTCAGGGTGCTGGCTGCTCAGTACTCAGGGTGCTGGGTGCTCAGTACTCAGGGTGCTCAGTGCTCAGTACTCAGGGTGCTCAGTGCTCAGTACTCAGCGTGCTGGATGCTCAGTGCTCAGGGTCCTTGGTGCTCAGTACTCAGGGTGCTCAGTGCTCAGTACTCAGCGTGCTTTGTGCTCAGTGCTCACGGTGCTGGGTGCTCAGTACTCAGGGTGCTGGGTGCTCAGTACTCACGGTGCTGGGTGCTCACTACTCGGGGTGCTGGGTGCTCATTACTCAGGGTGCTGGGTGCTCAGTGCTCGGGGTGCTCGGTGCTCAGTACTCTTGGTGCTGGGTGCTCAGTATTCAGGGTGCTGGGTGCTCAGTGCTCGGGGTGCTCGGTGCTCAGTGCTCAGGATGCTCGGTGCTCAGTACTCTTGGTGCTTGGTGCTCAGTACTCAGGGTGCTGGGTGCTCAGTGCTCAGGGTGCTCGGTGCTCAGTACTCAGGGTGCTGGGTGCTCAGTGCTTGGGGTGCTGGGTGCTCAGTGCTCAGGGTGCTGGGCGCTCAGTGCTCGGGGTGCTTTGTGCTCAGTACTCGGGGTGCTCGGTGCTCAGTACTCAGGGTGCTGGGTGTTCAGTACTCAGGGTGCTGGGTGCTCAGTTCTCAGGGTGCTGGGTGCTCAGTACTCAGGGTGCTGGGTGCTCAGTACTCAGGGAGCTGGGTGCTCAGTGCTCAGGGTGCTGGGTGCTCAGTACTCAGGGTGCTGGGTGCTCAGTACTCAGGGTGCTGGGTGCTCAGTGCTCAGGGTGCTGGGTGCTCAGTGCTCGGGTTGCTCGGTGCTCAGTACGCAGGGTGCTGTGTGCTCAGTACTCAGGGTGCTGGGTGCTCATTGCTCAGGGTGAACGGTGCTCAGTCCTCAGGGTGCTCAGTACTCAGGGTGCTGGGTGCTCAGTGCTCGGGGTGCTGGGTGCTCAGTGCTGAGGGTGCTGGGTGCTCTGTGATTGGGGTCCGGGGTGCTCAGTACTCAGGGTGCTCAGTGCTCGGGGAGCTCGGTGCTCAGTAATCAGGGTGGTGGGTGCTCAGAAATCAGTGCTCTTGGTACTGGGTGCTCCGTGCTTGGGGTGCTGGGTGCTCAGCGCTCTGGGTGCTTAGTGCTCAGTTCTCAGGGTGCTGGGTGCTCAGTTCTCGGGGTGCTCGTTGCTCAGTACTCAGGGTGCTGCGTGCTCAGTACTCAGGGTGCTTGGTGCTCAGTACTCAGGGTGCTGGGTGCTCAGTGCTCAGGGTGCTGGCTGCTAAGTACTCAGGGTGCTGGGTGCTCAGTACTCAGGGTGCTGGGTGCTCAGTGCTCAGGGTGCTGGGTACTCAGTACTCAGGGTGCTGGGTGCTCAGTGCTCAGGGTGCTGGGTGCTCAGTACTCAGGGTGCTCAGTACTCAGGGTGCTGGGTGCTCAGTGATCGGGGTGCTGGGTGCTCAGTACTCAGGGTGCTCAGTACTCAGGGTGCTGGGTGCTCAGTGCTCGGGTTGCTGGGTGATCAGTGCTCAGGTTGATCGGTGCTCAGTACTCAGGATGCTGGGTGCTCAGTACTCAGGGTGCTGGGTGCTCAGTCCTCAGGGTGCTCAGTGCTCAGGGTGCTGGGTGCTCGGTGCTCAGTGTGCTCAGTGCTCAGTACTCAGGGTGCTAGGTGCTCATTACTCAGGGTGCTGGGTGCTCAGTGCTCGGGGTGCTGGGTGCTCAGTACTCAGGGTGCTGGGTGCTCAGTGCTCAGGGTGCTGGGTGCTCAGTGCTCGGAGTGCTGGGTGCTCAGTACTCAGGGTGCTGGGTGCTCAGTTCTCAGGGTGCTGGGTGCTCAGTACTCAGGGTGCTCAGTACTCAGGGTGCTGGGTGCTCAGTACTCGGGGTGCTCGGTGCTCAGTACTCAGGGTGCTGGGTGCTCAGTACTCAGGGTGCTGGGTGCTCAGTACTCAGGGTGCTCGGTGCTCAGTACTCAGGGTGCTGGGTGCTCAGTGCTCAGCGTGCTGGGTGCTAAGTACTCAGGGTGCTGGGTGCTCAGTACTCAGGGTGCTGGGTACTCAGTGCTCAGGGTGCTGGGTGCTCAGTACTCAGGGTGCTGGGTGCTCAGTGCTCAGGGTGCTGGGTGCTCAGTACTCAGGGTGCTCAGTACTCAGGGTGCTGGGTGCTCAGTACTCAGGGTGCTCAGTACTCAGGGTGCTGGGTGCTCAGTGCTCGGGTTGCTGGGTGCTCAGTACTCAGGGTGCTCAGTACTCAGGGTGCTGGGTGCTCAGTGCTCGGGTTGCTGGGTGCTCAGTGCTCAGGTTGATCGGTGCTCAGTACTCAGGATGCTGGGTGCTCAGTACACAGGGTGCTGGGTGCTCAGTCCTCAGGGTGCTCAGTGCTCAGGGTGCTGGGTGCTCAGTGCTCGGGGTGCTCGGTGCTCAGTACTCAGGCTGCTGAGTGCTCAGTACTCAGGGTGCTGGGTGCTCAGTACTCAGGGTGCTGGGTGCTCAGTGCTCGGGGTGCTGGGTGCTCAGTGCTCAGGGTGCTGGCTGCTCAGTGCTCAGTGTGCTGGGTGCTCAGTACTCAGGGTGCTCGGTGCTCAGTACTCAGGGTGCTCAGCACTCAGTACTCAGCACGCTGGGTGCTCAGTGCTCAGGGTCCTTGGTGCTCAGTACTCAGGGTGCTCAGTACTCAGCGTGCTTTGTGCTCAGTGCTCAGGGTGCTCGGTGCTCAGTACTCAGGGTGCTGGGTGCTCAGTGCTCAGCGTGCTGGGTGCTAAGTACTCAGGGTGCTGGGTGCTCATTACTCAGGGTGCTGGTTGCTCAGTGCTCAGGGTGCTGGGTGCTCAGTACTCAGGGTGCTGGGTGCTCAGTGCTCAGGGTGCTGGGTGCTCAGTACTCAGGGTGCTCAGTACTCAGGGAGCTTCGTGCTCAGTACTCAGGGTGCTCAGTACTCAGGGTGCTGGGTGCTCAGTGCTCGGGGTGCTGGGGGCTCAGTACTCAGGGTGCTCAGTACTCAGGGTGCTGGGTGCTCAGTGCTCGGGTTGCTGGGTGCTCAGTGCTCAGGGTGATCGGTGCTCAGTACTCAGGATGCTGGGTGCTCAGTACTCAGGGTGCTGGGTGCTCAGTCCTCAGGGTGCTCAGTGCTGAGGGTGCTGGGTGCTCAGTGCTCGGGGTGCTCGGTGCTCGGTGCTCAGTACTCAGGGTGCTGAGTGCTCAGTACTCAGGGTGCTGGGTGCTCAGTACTCAGGGTGCTGGGTGCTCAGTGCTCGCGGTGCTGGGTGCTCAGTGCTCAGGTTGCTGGCTGCCCAGTGCTCAGGTTGCTGGGTGCTCAGTACTCAGGGTGCTCGGTGCTCAGTACTCAGGGTGCTCAGCGCTCAGTACTCAGCGTGCTGGGTGCTCAGTGCTCAGGGACCTTGGTGCTCAGTACTTAGGGTGCTCAGTGCTCAGTACTCAGCGTGCTTTGTGCTCAGTGCTCAGGGTGCTGGGTGCTCAGTACTCAGGGTGCTGGGTGCTCAGTACTCACGGTGCTGGGTGCTCAGTACTCGGGGTGCTGGGTGCTCATTTCTCAGGGTGTTGGGTGCTCAGTGCTCGGGGTGCTCGGTGCTCAGTACTCTTGGTGCTGGGTGCTCAGTACTCAGGGTGCTGGATGCTCAGTGCTCGGGGTGCTCGGTGCTCAGTGTTCAGGATGCTCGGTGCTCAGTACTCTTGGTGCTGGGTGCTCTGTACTCAGGGTGCTCGGTGCTCAGTACTCAGGGTGCTGGGTGCTCAGTGCTCAGGGTTCTGGGTGCTAAGTACTCAGGGTGCTGGGTGCTCAGTACTCAGGGTGCTGGGTGCTCAGTGCTCAGGGTGCTGGGTGCTCAGTACTCAGGGTGCTCAGTACTCAGGGTGCTGGGTGCTCAGTGCTCGGGGTGCTGGGTTCTCAGTACTCAGGGGGCTGGGTGCTCAGTCCTCAGGGTGCTCAGTGCTCAGGGTGCTGGGTGCTCAGTGCTCAGGGTGCTCAGTGCTCAGTACTCAGGGTGCTGTGTGCTCATTACTCAGGGTGCTGGGTGCTCAGTGCTCGGGGTGCTGGGTGCTCAGTACTCAGGGTGATGGGTGCTCAGTGTTCAGGGTGCTGGGTGCTCAGTGCTCGGAATGCTGGGTGCTCAGTACTCAGGGTGCTGGGTGCTCAGTACTCAGGGTGCTGGGTGCTCAGTGCTCGGGGTGCTGGGTGCTCAGTGCTCAGGGTGCTGGGTGCTCAGTACTTAGGGTGCTGGGTGCTCAGTGATCGGGGTGCTGGGTGCTCAGTACTCAGGGTGCTCAGTACTCAGGGTGCTGGGTGCTCAGTGCTCGGGTTGCTGGGTGATCAGTGCTCAGGTTGATCGGTGCTCAGTACTCAGGATGCTGGGTGCTCAGTACTCAGGGTGCTGGGTGCTCAGTCCTCAGGGTGCTCAGTGCTCAGGGTGCTGGGTGCTCGGTGCTCAGTGTGCTCAGTGCTCAGTACTCAGGGTGCTGGGTGCTCATTACTCAGGGTGCTGGGTGCTCAGTGCTCGGGGTGCTGGGTGCTCAGTACTCAGGGTGCTGGGTGCTCAGTGCTCAGGGTGCTGGGTGCTCAGTGCTCGGAGTGCTGGGTGCTCAGTACTCAGGGTGCTGGGTGCTCAGTGCTCAGGGTGCTGGGTGCTCAGTACTCAGGGTGCTCAGTACTCAGGGTGCTGGGTGCTCAGTACTCGGGGTGCTCGGTGCTCAGTACTCAGGGTGCTGGGTGCTCAGTACTCAGGGTGCTGGGTGCTCAGTACTCAGGGTGCTCGGTGCTCAGTACTCAGGGTGCTGGGTGCTCAGTGCTCAGCGTGCTGGGTGCTAAGTACTCAGGGTGCTGGGTGCTCAGTACTCAGGGTGCTGGGTACTCAGTGCTCAGGGTGCTGGGTGCTCAGTACTCAGGGTGCTGGGTGCTCAGTGCTCAGGGTGCTGGGTGCTCAGTACTCAGGGTGCTCAGTACTCAGGGTGCTGGGTGCTCAGTACTCAGGGTGCTCAGTACTCAGGGTGCTGGGTGCTCAGTGCTCGGGTTGCTGGGTGCTCAGTACTCAGGGTGCTCAGTACTCAGGGTGCTGGGTGCTCAGTGCTCGGGTTGCTGGGTGCTCAGTGCTCAGGTTGATCGGTGCTCAGTACTCAGGATGCTGGGTGCTCAGTACACAGGGTGCTGGGTGCTCAGTCCTCAGGGTGCTCAGTGCTCAGGGTGCTGGGTGCTCAGTGCTCGGGGTGCTCGGTGCTCAGTACTCAGGCTGCTGAGTGCTCAGTACTCAGGGTGCTGGGTGCTCAGTACTCAGGGTGCTGGGTGCTCAGTGCTCGGGGTGCTGGGTGCTCAGTGCTCAGGGTGCTGGCTGCTCAGTGCTCAGTGTGCTGGGTGCTCAGTACTCAGGGTGCTCGGTGCTCAGTACTCAGGGTGCTCAGCACTCAGTACTCAGCACGCTGGGTGCTCAGTGCTCAGGGTCCTTGGTGCTCAGTACTCAGGGTGCTCAGTACTCAGCGTGCTTTGTGCTCAGTGCTCAGGGTGCTCGGTGCTCAGTACTCAGGGTGCTGGGTGCTCAGTGCTCAGCGTGCTGGGTGCTAAGTACTCAGGGTGCTGGGTGCTCATTACTCAGGGTGCTGGTTGCTCAGTGCTCAGGGTGCTGGGTGCTCAGTACTCAGGGTGCTGGGTGCTCAGTGCTCAGGGTGCTGGGTGCTCAGTACTCAGGGTGCTCAGTACTCAGGGAGCTTCGTGCTCAGTACTCAGGGTGCTCAGTACTCAGGGTGCTGGGTGCTCAGTGCTCGGGGTGCTGGGGGCTCAGTACTCAGGGTGCTCAGTACTCAGGGTGCTGGGTGCTCAGTGCTCGGGTTGCTGGGTGCTCAGTGCTCAGGGTGATCGGTGCTCAGTACTCAGGATGCTGGGTGCTCAGTACTCAGGGTGCTGGGTGCTCAGTCCTCAGGGTGCTCAGTGCTGAGGGTGCTGGGTGCTCAGTGCTCGGGGTGCTCGGTGCTCGGTGCTCAGTACTCAGGGTGCTGAGTGCTCAGTACTCAGGGTGCTGGGTGCTCAGTACTCAGGGTGCTGGGTTCTCAGTGCTCGCGGTGCTGGGTGCTCAGTGCTCAGGTTGCTGGCTGCCCAGTGCTCAGGTTGCTGGGTGCTCAGTACTCAGGGTGCTCGGTGCTCAGTACTCAGGGTGCTCAGCGCTCAGTACTCAGCGTGCTGGGTGCTCAGTGCTCAGGGACCTTGGTGCTCAGTACTTAGGGTGCTCAGTGCTCAGTACTCAGCGTGCTTTGTGCTCAGTGCTCAGGGTGCTGGGTGCTCAGTACTCAGGGTGCTGGGTGCTCAGTACTCACGGTGCTGGGTGCTCAGTACTCGGGGTGCTGGGTGCTCATTTCTCAGGGTGTTGGGTGCTCAGTGCTCGGGGTGCTCGGTGCTCAGTACTCTTGGTGCTGGGTGCTCAGTACTCAGGGTGCTGGATGCTCAGTGCTCGGGGTGCTCGGTGCTCAGTGTTCAGGATGCTCGGTGCTCAGTACTCTTGGTGCTGGGTGCTCTGTACTCAGGGTGCTCGGTGCTCAGTACTCAGGGTGCTGGGTGCTCAGTGCTCAGGGTTCTGGGTGCTAAGTACTCAGGGTGCTGGGTGCTCAGTACTCAGGGTGCTGGGTGCTCAGTGCTCAGGGTGCTGGGTGCTCAGTACTCAGGGTGCTCAGTACTCAGGGTGCTGGGTGCTCAGTGCTCGGGGTGCTGGGTTCTCAGTACACAGGGTGCTGGGTGCTCAGTCCTCAGGGTGCTCAGTGCTCAGGGTGCTGGGTGCTCAGTGCTCAGGGTGCTCAGTGCTCAGTACTCAGGGTGCTGTGTGCTCATTACTCAGGGTGCTGGGTGCTCAGTGCTCGGGGTGCTGGGTGCTCAGTACTCAGGGTGATGGGTGCTCAGTGTTCAGGGTGCTGGGTGCTCAGTGCTCGGAATGCTGGGTGCTCAGTACTCAGGGTGCTGGGTGCTCAGTACTCAGGGTGCTGGGTGCTCAGTGCTCGGGGTGCTGGGTGCTCAGTGCTCAGGGTGCTGGGTGCTCAGTACTTAGGGTGCTGGGTGCTCAGTGCTCGGGGTTCTCGGTGCTCAGTACTCAAGTTGCTGGGTGCTCAGTGCTCACGGTGCTGGGTGCTCAGTCCTCGGGGTGCTCGGAGCTCAGTGCTCAGGGTGCTGGGTGCTCAGTACTCAGGGTGATCGATGCTCAGTACTAAGGGTGCTCAGTGCTCAGTACTCAGGGTGCTCAGTGCTCAGTGCTCGGGGTGCTGGGTGCTCAGTGCTCGGGGTGCTGGGTGCTCAGTACTCAGGGTGCTGGGTGCTCAGTGCTCAGGGTGCTGGGTGCTCAGTGCTTAGGGTGCTGTGTGCTCAGTACTCAGTGCTCAGGATGCTGGGTGCTCAGTGCTCAGGGTGCTCAGTGCTCAGTGCTCAGTACTCAATGTGCTGGGTGCTCAGTACTCGGGGTGCTGGGTGCTCAGTGCTCGGGGTGTTCGGTGCTCAGTACTCAGGGTGCTTTGTGCTCAGTGCTGGGTGCTCAGTGCTTGGGGTGCTGGGTGCTCAGTGCTGGGTGCTCAGTGCTCGGGGTGCTGGGTGCTCAGTGCTCGGGGTGCTGGGTGCTCAGTACTCAGGGTGCTGGGTGCTCAATGCTCGGGGTGCTCGGTGCTCAGTACTCAGGGTGCTGGGTGCTCAGTACTCAGGGTGCTGGGTGCTCAGTGCTGGGTGCTCAGTGCTCGGGGTGCTGGGTGCTCAGTGCTCGGGGTGCTGGGTGCTCAGTACTCAGGGTGCTCGGTGCTCAGTACTCAGGGTGCTGGGTGCTCAGTGCTCGGGGTGCTGGGTGCTCAGTACTCAGGGTCCTGGGTGCTCAGTGCTCGGGGTGCTCGATGCTCAGTACGTTGGGTGCTCAGTACTCAGGGTGCTGGGTGCTCAGTGCTCAGGGACCTTGGTGCTCAGTACTTAGGGTGCTCAGTGCTCAGTACTCAGCGTGCTTTGTGCTCAGTGCTCAGGGTGCTGGGTGCTCAGTACTCAGGGTGCGGGGTGCTCAGTACTCACGGTGCTGGGTGCTCAGTACTCGGGGTGCTGGGTGCTCATTTCTCAGGGTGTTGGGTGCTCAGTGCTCGGGGTGCTCGGTGCTCAGTACTCTTGGTGCTGGGTGCTCAGTACTCAGGGTGCTGGATGCTCAGTGCTCGGGGTGCTCGGTGCTCAGTGTTCAGGATGCTCGGTGCTCAGTACTCTTGGTGCTGGGTGCTCTGTACTCAGGGTGCTCGGTGCTCAGTACTCAGGGTGCTGGGTGCTCAGTGCTCAGGGTTCTGGGTGCTAAGTACTCAGGGTGCTGGGTGCTCAGTACTCAGGGTGCTGGGTGCTCAGTGCTCAGGGTGCTGGGTGCTCAGTACTCAGGGTGCTCAGTACTCAGGGTGCTGGGTGCTCAGTGCTCGGGGTGCTGGGTGCTCAGTACTCAGGGTGCTCAGTACTCAGGGTGCTGGGTGCTCAGTGCTCGGGTTGCTGGGTGATCAGTGCTCAGGGTGATCGGTGCTCAGTACTCAGGATGCTGGGTTCTCAGTACTCAGGGTGCTGGGTGCTCAGTCCTCAGGGTGCTCAGTGCTCAGGGTGCTGGGTGCTCAGTGCTCAGGGTGCTCAGTGCTCAGTACTCAGGGTGCTGTGTGCTCATTACTCAGGGTGCTGGGTGCTCAGTGCTCGGGGTGCTGGGTGCTCAGTACTCAGGGTGATGGGTGCTCAGTGCTCAGGGTGCTGGGTGCTCAGTGCTCGGAATGCTGGGTGCTCAGTACTCAGGGTGCTGGGTGCTCAGTACTCAGGGTGCTGGGTGCTCAGTGCTCGGGGTGCTGGGTGCTCAGTGCTCAGGGTGCTGGGTGCTCAGTACTTAGGGTGCTGGGTGCTCAGTGCTCGGGGTTCTCGGTGCTCAGTACTCAAGTTGCTGGGTGCTCAGTGCTCACGGTGCTGGGTGCTCAGTCCTCGGGGTGCTCGGAGCTCAGTGCTCAGGGTGCTGGGTGCTCAGTACTCAGGGTGATCGGTGCTCAGTACTAAGGGTGCTCAGTTCTCAGTACTCAGGGTGCTCTGTGCTCAGTGCTCGGGGTGCTGGGTGCTCAGTGCTCGGGGTGCTGGGTGCTCAGTACTCAGGGTGCTGGGTGCTCAGTGCTCAGGGTGCTGGGTGCTCAGTGCTTAGGGTGCTGTGTGCTCAGTACTCAGTGCTCAGGATGCTGGGTGCTCAGTGCTCAGGGTGCTCAGTGCTCAGTGCTCAGTACTCAGGGTGCTGGGTGCTCAGTACTCGGGGTGCTGGGTGCTCAGTGCTCGGGGTGTTCGGTGCTCAGTACTCAGGGTGCTTTGTGCTCAGTGCTGGGTGCTCAGTGCTTGGGGTGCTGGGTGCTCAGTGCTGGGTGCTCAGTGCTCGGGGTGCTGGGTGCTCAGTGCTCGGGGTGCTGGGTGCTCAGTACTCAGGGTGCTGGGTGCTCAATGCTCGGGGTGCTCGGTGCTCAGTACTCAGGGTGCTGGGTGCTCAGTACTCAGGGTGCTGGGTGCTCAGTGCTGGGTGCTCAGTGCTCGGGGTGCTGGGTGCTCAGTGCTCGGGGTGCTGGGTGCTCAGTACTCAGGGTGCTCGGTGCTCAGTACTCAGGGTGCTGGGTGCTCAGTGCTCGGGGTGCTGGGTGCTCAGTACTCAGGGTCCTGGGTCCTCAGTGCTCGGGGTGCTCGATGCTCAGTACGTTGGGTGCTCAGTACTCAGGGTGCTGGGTGCTCAGTGCTCAGGGTGCTGGGTACTCAGTGCTCAGGGTGCTGGGTGCTCAGTGCTCAGGGTGCTTGATGCTCAGTACTCAGGGTGCTGGGTGCTCAGTGCTCAGGGTGATGGGTGCTCAGTGCTCGGGGTGCTGGGTGCTCAGTACTCAGGGTGCTGGGTGCTCAGTACTCAGGGTGCTCAGTGCTCAGTGCTCGGGGTGCTGGGTGCTCAGTGCACAGGGTGCTCAGTGCTCAGTGCTCAGTACTCAGGCTGCTGGGTGCTCAGTACACAGGGTGCTGGATGCTCATTGCTCAGTGCTCAGTACTCAGGGTGCTGGGTGCTCAGTACTCAGCGTGCTGGGTCCTCAGTGCTCAGGATCCTCGGTGCTCAGTACTCATGGTGCTCAGTGCTCAGTACTCAGCGTGCTTTGTGCTCAGTGCTCAGGGTCCTGGGTGCTCAGTGTTCAGTATGCTCGGTGCTCAGTACTCTTGGTGCTGGGTGCTCAGTGCTCAGGGTGCTGGGTGCTCAGTACTCAGGGTGCTCAGTACTCAGTACTCAGGGTGCTGGGTGCTCAGTGCTTGGGGTGCTGGGTGCTCAGTGCTCAGGGTGCTGGGTGCTCAGTGCTCGGGGTGCAGGGTGCTCAGTACTCCGGATGCTCGGTGCTCAGTACTCAGGGTGCTGGGTGCTCAGTGCTCAGGGTGCTGGGTGCTCAGTACTTAGGGTGCTCAGTACTCAGTACTCAGGGTGCTGGGTGCTCAGTGCTTGGGGTGCTGGGTGCTCAGTGCTCAGGGTGCTGGGTGCTCAGTACTTAGGGTGCTGGGTGCTCAGTGCTCAGGGTGCTCGGTGCTCAGTACTCAAGGTGCTGGCTGCTCAGTGCTCACGGTGCTGGGTGCTCAGTCCTCGGGGTGCTCCGTGCTCAGTGCTCAGGGTGCTGGGTGCTCAGTACTCAGGGTGCTCAGTACTCAGGGTGCTGGGTGCTCAGTACTCAGGGTGCTCAGTACTCAGGGTGCTGGGTGCTCAGTGCTCGGGGTGCTGGTTGCTCAGTACTCAGGGTGCTCATTACTCAGGGTGCTGGGTGCTCAGTGCTCGGGTTGCTGGGTGCTCAGTGCTCAGGTTGATCGGTGCTCAGTACTCAGGATGCTGGGTGCTCAGTACACAGGGTGCTGGGTGCTCAGTCCTCAGGGTGCTCAGTGCTCAGGGTGCTGGGTGCTCAGTGCTCGGGGTGCTCGGTGCTCAGTACTCAGGGTGCTGGGTGCTCAGTGCTCAGCGTGCTGGGTGCTAAGTACTCAGGGTGCTGGGTGCTCAGTGCTCGGAGTGCTGGGTGCTCAGTACTCAGGGTGCTGATTGCTCAGTACTCAGGGTGCTGGGTACTCAGTACTCAGGGTGCTGGGTGCTCAGTGCTCAGGGTGCTGGGTGATCAGTGCTCAGGTTGCTGGGTGCTCAGTTCTCAGGGTGCTGGGTGCTCAGTACTCAGGGTGCTGGGTGCTCAGTGCTCAGGGTGCTGGGTGCTCAGTACTCAGGGTGCTGGGTGCTAAGTACTCAGGGTGCTGGGTAATCAGTACTCAGGGTGCTGGGTGCTCAGTGCTCAGGGTGCTGGGTGCTCAGTACTCAGGGTGCTCAGTACTCAGGGTGCTGGGTGCTCAGTGCTCGGGGTGCTGGGTGCTCAGTACTCAGGGTGCTCAGTACTCAGGGTGCTGGGTGCTCAGTGCTCGGGTTGCTGGGTGATCAGTGCTCAGGGTGATCGGTGCTCAGTACTCAGGATGCTGGGTGCTCAGTACTCAGGGTGCTGGGTGCTCAGTCCTCAGGGTGCTCAGTGCTCAGGGTGCTGGGTGCTCAGTGCTCAGGGTGCTCAGTGCTCAGTACTCAGGGTGCTGTGTGCTCATTACTCAGGGTGCTGGGTGCTCAGTGCTCGGGGTGCTGGGTGCTCAGTACTCAGGGTGATTGGTGCTCAGTGCTCAGGGTGCTGGGTGCTCAGTGCTCGGAATGCTGGGTGCTCAGTACTCAGGGTGCTGGGTGCTCAGTACTCAGGGTGCTGGGTGCTCAGTGCTCGGGGTGCTGGGTGCTCAGTGCTCAGGGTGCTGGGTGCTCAGTACTTAGGGTGCTGGGTGCTCAGTGCTCGGGGTTCTCTGTGCTCAGTACTCAAGTTGCTGGGTGCTCAGTGCTCACAGTGCTGGGTGCTCAGTCCTCGGGGTGCTCGGAGCTCAGTGCTCAGGGTGCTGGGTGCTCAGTACTCAGGGTGCTCGGTGCTCAGTACTAAGGGTGCTCAGTGCTCAGTACTAAGGGTGCTCAGTGCTCAGTGCTCGGGGTGCTGGGTGCTCAGTGCTCGGGGTGCTGGGTGCTCAGTACTCAGGGTGCTGGGTGCTCAGTGCTCAGGGTGCTGGGTGCTCAGTGCTTAGGGTGCTGGGTGCTCAGTACTCAGTGCTCAGGATGCTGGGTGCTCAGTGCTCAGGGTGCTCAGTGCTCAGTGCTCAGTACTCAGGGTGCTGGGTGCTCAGTACTCGGGGTGCTGGGTGCTCAGTGCTCGGGGTGTTCGGTGCTCAGTACTCAGGGTGCTTTGTGCTCAGTGCTGGGTGCTCAGTGCTTGGGGTGCTGGGTGCTCAGTGCTGGGTGCTCAGTGCTCGGGGTGCTGGGTGCTCAGTGCTCGGGGTGCTGGGTGCTCAGTACTCAGGGTGCTGGGTGCTCAATGCTCGGGGTGCTCTGTGCTCAGTACTCAGGGTGCTGGGTGCTCAGTACTCAGGGTGCTGGGTGCTCAGTGCTGGGTGCTCAGTGCTCGGGGTGCTGGGTGCTCAGTGCTCGGGGTGCTGGGTGCTCAGTACTCAGGGTGCTCGGTGCTCAGTACTCAGGGTGCTGGGTGCTCAGTGCTCGGGGTGCTGGGTGCTCAGTACTCAGGGTCCTGGGTGCTCAGTGCTCGGGGTGCTCGATGCTCAGTACGTTGGGTGCTCAGTACTCAGGGTGCTGGGTGCTCAGTGCTCAGGGTGCTGGGTGCTCAGTGCTCAGGGTGCTGGGTGCTCAGTGCTCAGGGTGCTTGATGCTCAGTACTCAGGGTGCTGGGTGCTCAGTGCTCAGGGTGATGGGTGCTCAGTGCTCGGGGTGCTGGGTGCTCAGTACTCAGGGTGCTGGGTGCTCAGTACTCAGGGTGCTCAGTGCTCAGTGCTCGGGGTGCTGGGTGCTCAGTGCACAGGGTGCTCAGTGCTCAGTGCTCAGTACTCAGGGTGCTGGGTGCTCACTACTCAGGGTGCTGGGTGCTCATTGCTCAGTGCTCAGTACTCAGGGTGCTGGGTGCTCAGTACTCAGCGTGCTGGGTCCTCAGTGCTCAGGATCCTCGGTGCTCAGTACTCATGGTGCTCAGTGCTCAGTACTCAGCGTGCTTTGTGCTCAGTGCTCAGGGTCCTGGGTGCTCAGTGTTCAGTATGCTCGGTGCTCAGTACTCTTGTTGCTGGGTGCTCAGTGCTCAGGGTGCTGGGTGCTCAGTACTCAGGGTGCTCAGTACTCAGTACTCAGGGTGCTGGGTGCTCAGTGCTTGGGGTGCTGGGTGCTCAGTGCTCAGGGTGCTGGGTGCTCAGTGCTCGGGGTGCAGGGTGCTCAGTACTCCGGATGCTCGGTGCTCAGTACTCAGGGTGCTGGGTGCTCAGTGCTCAGGGTGCTGGGTGCTCAGTACTTAGGGTGCTCAGTACTCAGTACTCAGGGTGCTGGGTGCTCAGTGCTTGGGGTGCTGGGTGCTCAGTGCTCAGGGTGCTGGGTGCTCAGTACTTAGGGTGCTGGGAGCTCAGTGCTCAGGGTGCTCGGTGCTCAGTACTCAAGGTGCTGGCTGCTCAGTGCTCACGGTGCTGGGTGCTCAGTCCTCGGGGTGCTCCGTGCTCAGTGCTCAGGGTGCTGGGTGCTCAGTACTCAGGGTGCTCGGTGCTCAGTACTAAGGGTGCTCAGTGCTCAGTACTCAGGGTGCTCAGTGCTCAGTGCTCGGGGTGCTGGGTGCTCAGTGCTCGGGGTGCTGGGTGCTCAGTACTCAGGGTGTTGGGTGCTCAGTACTCAGGGTGCTCAGTGCTCGGGGTGCTGGGTGCTCAGTACTCAGGGTGCTGGGTGCTCAGTACTCAGGGTGCTGGGTGCTCATTCTCGGGGTGCTGGGTGCTCAGTGCTCGGGGTGCTGTTTGCTCAGTACTCGGGGTGCTGGGTGCTCAGTGCTCAGCGTGCTGGGTGCTCAGTACTCAGGGTGCTCGGTTCTCAGTACTCAGGCTGCTGGGTGCTCATTCTCGGGGTGCTGGGTGCTCAGTGCTCGGGGTGCTGGGTGCTCAGTGCTCGGGGTGCTGGGTGCTCAGTCCTCAGGGTGCTGGGTGCTCAGTACTCAGGGTGTTGGGTGCTCAGTGCTCGGGGTGCTCGGTGCTCAGCACTCAGGGTGCTGGGTGCTCAGTACTCGGGGTGCTGGGTGCTCAGTGCTCAGGGTGCGGGGTGCTCAGTGCTCGGGGTGCTGGGTGCTCAGTACCCAGGGTGCTTTGTGCTCAGTGCTCAGGGGGCTGGGTGCTCAGTACTCAGGGTGCTGGGTGCTCAGTACTCACGGTGCTGGGTGCTCAGTACTCGGGGTGCTGGGTGCTCATTACTCAGGGTGCTGGGTGCTCAGTGCTTGGGGTGCTCGGTGCTCAGTACTCTTGGTGCTGGGTGCTCATTACTCAGGGTGCTGGGTGCTCAGTGCTCAGGGTGCTCAGTGCTCAGTTCTCAGTACTCAGGGTGCTGGGTTCTCAGTACTCAGCGTGCTGGGTGCTCAGTGCTCAGGGTCCTCGGTGCTCAGTACTCAGGGTGCTCGGTGCTCAGTACTCTTGTTGCAGGGTGCTCAGTACTAAGGGTTTTGGGTGCTCTGTGCTCGGGGTGCTCGGTGCTCAGTGCTCAGGATGCTCGGTGCTCAGTACTCTTGGTGCTGGGTGCTCAGTACTCAGGGTGCTGGGTGCTCCGTGCTCGGGGTGCTCGGTGCTCAGTACTCAGGGTGCTGGGTGCTCAGTGCTCAGGGTGCTGGGTGCTCAGTACTCAGTACTCAGGGTGCTGGGTGCTCAGTGCTTGGGGTGCTGGGTGCTCAGTGCTCAGGGTACTGGGTGCTCAGTGTTCGGGGTACAGGGTGCTCAGTGCTCGGGGTGCTGGGTACTCAGTGCTCAGGGTGCTGGGTGCTCAGTACTTAGAGTGCTGGGTGCTCAGTGCTCGGGGTGCTCAGTGCTCAGTACTCAAGGTGCTGGCTGCTCAGTGCTCACGGTGCTGGGTGCTCAGTCCTCGGGGTGCTCCGTGCTCAGTGCTCAGGGTGCTGGGTGCTCAGTACTCAGGGTGCTCGGTGCTCAGTACTAAGGGTGCTCAGTGCTCAGTACTCAGGGTGCTCAGTGCTCGGGGTGCTGGGTGCTCAGTGCTCGGGGTCCTGGGTGTTCAGTACTCGGGTTGCTGGGTGCTCAGTACTCAGGGTGCTGGGTGCTCAGTGCTCGGGGTCCTTGGTGCTCAGTACGTTGGGTGCTCAGTACTCAGGGTGCTGGGTGCTCAGTGCTCAGGGTGCTGGGTGCTCAGTGCTCAGGGTGCTGGGTGCTCAGTGCTCAGGGTGCTGGGTGCTCAGTACTCAGGGTGCTGGGTGCTCAGTTCTCAGGGTGCTGGGTGCTCAGTGCTCAGGGTGCTCGGTGCTCAGTACTCAGGGTACTGGGTGCTCAGTGCTCAGGGTACTGGGTGCTCAGTACTCAGGGTGCTGGGTGCTCAGTGCTCAGAGTGCTGGGTGCTCAGTACTCAGGGTGCTGGGTGCTCAGTGCTCAGGGTGATCGGTGCTCAGTACTCAGGGTGCTCAGTACTCAGGGTGCTGGGTGCTCAGGGCTCGGGGTGCTGGGTGCTCAGTACTCAGTGTGCAGCATGCTCAGTGCTCGGGGTTCTGGGTGCTCAGTGCTCAGGGTGCTGTGTGCTCAGTACTCGGGGTGCTCGGTGCTCAGTACTCAGGGTGCTGGGTGCTCAGTACTCAGGGTGCTGGGTGCTCAGTGCTCAGGGTGATTGGTGCTCAGTCCTCAGGGTGCTCAGTACTCAGGGTGCTGGGTGCTCAGTGTTCGGGGTGCTGGGTGCTCAGTGCTCAGGGTGATCGGTGCTCAGTCCTCAGGGTGCTCAGTACTCAGGTTGCTGGGTGCTCAGTACTCGGGGTGCTGGGTGCTCAGTGCTGAGGGTGCTGGGTGCTCTGTGATCGGGGTGCTGGGTGCTCAGTACTCAGGGTGCTCAGTTCTCGGGGAGCTCGGTGCTCAGTACTCAGGGTGCTGGGTGCTCAGTACTCAGTGCTCGCGGTCCTGGGTGCTCCGTGCTTGGGGGGCTGGGTGCTCAGCGCTCTGGGTGCTTAGTGCTCAGTACTCAGGGTGCTGGGTGCTCAATACTCAGGGTGCTCAGTGCTCGGGGTGCTGGGTGCTCAGTACTCAGGGTGCTGGGTGCTCAGTACTCAGGGTGCTGGGTGCTCATTCTCGGGGTGCTCGGTGCTCAGTGCTCGGGGTGCTGTTTGCTCAGTACTCGGGGTGCTGGGTGCTCAGTGCTCAGCGTGCTGGGTGCTCAGTACTCAGGGTGCTCGGTTCTCAGTACTCAGGGTGCTGGGTGCTCATTCTCGGGGTGCTGGGAGCTCAGTGCTCGGGGTGCTGGTTGCTCAGTGCTCGGGGTGCTGGGTGCTCAGTACTCAGGGTGCTGGGTGCTCAGTGCTCAGGGTGCTGGGTGCTCAGTACTCAAGGTGCTGGCTGCTCAGTGCTCACGGTGCTGGGTGCTCAGTCCTCGGGGTGCTCCGTGCTCAGTGCTCAGGGTGCTGGGTGCTCAGAACTCAGGGTGCTCGGTGCTCAGTACTAAGGGTGCTCAGTGCTCAGTACTCAGGGTGCTCAGTGCTCAGTGCTCGGGGTGCTGGGTGCTCAGTGCTCGGGGTGCTGGGTGCTCAGTACTCAGGGTGCTGGGTGCTCAGTACTCAGGGTGCTGGGTGCTCAGTGCTCGGGGTGCTTGGTGCTCAGTACGTTGGGTGCTCAGTACTCAGGTTGCTGGGTGCTCAGTGCTCAGGGTGCTGGGTGCTCAGTGCTCAGGGTGCTGGGTGCTCAGTGCTCAGGGTGCTGGGTGCTCAGTACTCAGGGTGCTGGGTGCTCAGTTCTCAGGGAGCTGGGTGCTCAGTGCTCAGGGTGCTCGGTGCTCAGTACTCAGGGTACTGGGTGCTCAGTGCTCAGGGTACTGGGTGCTCAGTACTCAGGGTGCTGGGTGCTCAGTGCTCAGGGTGCTATGTGCTCAGCACTCAGGGTGCTGGGTGCTCAGTGCTCAGGGTGATCGGTGCTCAGTACACAGGGTGCTCAGTACTCAGGGTGCTGGGTGCTCAGGGCTCGGGGTGCTGGGTGCTCAGTACTCAGTGTGCAGCATGCTCAGTGCTCGGGGTGCTGGGTGCTCAGTGCTCAGGGTGCTGTGTGCTCAGTACTCGGGGTGCTCGGTGCTCAGTACTCAGGTTGCTGGGTGCTCAGTACTCAGGGTGCTGGGTGCTCAGTGCTCAGGGTGATCGGTGCTCAGTCCTCAGGGTGCTCAGTACTCAGGGTGCTGGGTGCTCAGTGCTCAGGGTGATCGGTGCTCAGTCTTCAGGGTGCTCAGTACTCAGGGTGCTGGGTGCTCAGTACTCAGGGTGCTGGGTGCTCAGTGCTCAGGGTGATTGGTGCTCAGTCCTCAGGGTGCTCATTACTCAGGGTGCTGGGTGCTCAATGTTCAGGGTGCTGGGTGCTCAGTGCTCAGGGTGATCGGTGCTCAGTCCTCAGGGTGCTCAGTACTCAGGGTGCTGGGTGCTCAGTACACGGGGTGCTGGGTGATCAGTGCTCAGGGTGCTTGATGCTCAGTACTCATTGTGCTGTGTGCTCAGTGCTCAGGGTGCTCGGTGCTCAGATCTCAGGGTGCTCGGTGCTCATTGTTTGGGGTGCTGGGTGCTCAGTACTCAGGGTGCTGGGTGCTCAGTGCTCAGGGTGCTGGGTGCTCAGTACTCAGTGCTCAGGATGCTGGGTGCGCAGTGCTCAGGGTGCTGGGTGCTCAGTGCTCAGGGTGCTCAGTGCTCAGTACTCAGGGTGCTGGGTGCTCAGTACTCAGGGTGCTGGGTGCTCAGTGCTCGGGGTGCCCGGTGCTCAGTGCTCGGGGTGCTCGGTGCTCAGTTCTCAGGGTGCTGGGTGCTCAGTACTCAGGGTGCTGGGTGCTCAGTGCTGGGTGCTCAGTACTCAGCGTGCTGGGTGCTCAGTGCTGGGTGCTCAGTGCTCAGGGTGATCGGTGCTCAGTACTCAGGGTGCTCAGTACTCAGGGTGCTGGGTGCTCAGGGCTCGGGGTGCTGGGTTCTCAGTACTCAGTGTGCTTCATGCTCAGTGCTCGGGGTGCTGGGTGCTCAGTGCTCAGGGTGCTGGGTGCTCAGTGCTCAGGGTGCTGGGTGCTCAGTACTCTGGGTGTTGGATGCTCAGTACTCAGGGTGAAGGGTGCTCAGTGCTCGGGGTGCTGGGTGCTCAGTGCTCAGGGTGCTGGGTGCTCAGTGCTCAGGGTGCTGGGTGCTCAGTACTCAGGGTGCTGGGTGCTCAGTGCTCGAGGTGCTCGGTGCTCAGTACTCAAGGTGCTGGGTGCTCAGTGCTCAGGGTGCTGGGTGCTCAGTCCTCGGGGTGCTCCGTGCTCAGGGTGCTGGGTGCTCAGTGCTCGGGGTGCTCGGTGCTCAGTACTCAGGGTGCTGAGTGCTCAGTACTCAGGGTTCCGGGTGCTCAGTACTCAGGGTGCTGGGTGCTCAGTGCTCGGGGTGCTGGGTGCTCAGTGCTCAGTTTGCTCAGTGCTCAGTACTCAGGGTGCTGGGTGCTCAGTACTCAGGGTGCTGGGTGCTCAGTACTCAGTGTGCTGGGTGCTCAGTGCTCAGGGTGCTGGGTGCTCAGTGCTCGGGGTGCTGGGTGCTCAGTACTCAGGGTGCTGGGTGGTCAGTGCTCGGGGTGCTGGGTGCTCAGTGCTCAGGGTGCTGGGTGCTCAGTACTTAGGGTGCTGGGTGCTCAGTGCTTGGGGTGCTCGGTGCTCAGTACTCAAGGTGCTGGTTGCTCAGTGCTAACGGTGCTGGGTGCTCAGTCCTCGGGGTGCTCCGTGCTCAGTGCTCAGGGTGCTGGGTGCTCAGTAATCAGGGTGCTGGGTGCTCAGTACTCAGGGTGCTGGGTGCTCAGTGCTCAGTACTCAGCGTGCTGGGTGCTCAGTGCTCGGGGTGCTGGGTCCTCAGTGCTCAGGGTGCTGGGTGCTCAGTAATCAGGGTGCTGGGTGCTCAGTGCTCGTGCTGCTGGGTCCTCAGTGCTCAGGGTGCTGGGTGCTCAGTACTCAGGGTGCTGGGTTCTCAGTGCTCAGGGTGATCAGTGCTCAGTACTCAGGGTGCTCGGTGCTCAGTGCACAGGGTGCTCAGTGCTCAGTGCTCGGGGTGCTGTGTGCTCAGTGCTCGGTGTGCTGGGTGCTCAGTGCTCAGGGTGCTGGTTGCTCAGTACTCAGTGTGCTCAGTGCTCAGGGTGCTGGGTGCTCAGAACTCAGGGTGCTGGGTGCTTAGTACTCAGGGTGCTTGGTGCTCAGTACTCAGGGTGCTGTCTGCTCAGTGCTCAGGGTGCTCGGTGCTCAGTACTCATGGTGCTGGGTGCTCATTCTCGGGGTGCTGGGTGCTCAGTACTCAGGTTGCTCAGTACTCTGGGTACTCGGTGCTCAGTACTCATGGTGCTGGGTGCTCGGTACTCAGGGTGCTCGGTGCTCAGTTCTCAGGGTGCTCGGTGCTCAGTGTTTGGGGTGCTGGGTGCTCAGTACTCAGGGTGCTGGGTGCTCAGTGCTCAGGGTGCTGGGTGCTCAGTGCTCAGGGTGCTGGGTGCTCAGTACTCAGTGCTCAGGATGCTGGGTGCTCATTGCTCAGGGTGCTGGGTGCTCAGTGCTCAGGGTGCTCAGTGCTCAGTACTCAGGGTGCTGGGTGCTCAGTACTCAGGGTGCTGGGTGCTCAGTGCTCAGGGTGCTCAGTGCTCAGTTCTCAGGGTGCTGGGTGCTCAGTACTCAGGGTGCTGGGTGCTCTGTGCTGGGTGCTCAGTACTCTGGGTGCTGGGTGCTCAGTGCTCAGGGTGCTGGGTGCTCAGTGCTCAGGGTGCTGGGTGCTCAGTACTCTGGGTGTTGGATGCTCAGTACTCAGGGTGCTGGGTGCTCAGTGCTCAGGGTGCTGGGTGCTAAGTGCTCATGGTGCTGGGTGCTCAGTACTCAGGGTGCTGGGTGCTCAGTGCTCGAGGTGCTCGGTGCTCAGTAGTCAAGGTGCTGGGTGTTCAGTGCTCAGGGTGCTGGGTGCTCAGTCCTCGGCGTGCTCCGTGCTCAGGGTGCTGGGTGCTCAGTGCTCGGGGTGCTCGGTGCTCAGTACTCAGGGTGCTGAGTGCTCAGTACTCAGGGTGCCAGGTGCTCAGTGCTCAGGGTGCTGGGCGCTCAGTACTCAGGGTGCTGGGTGCTCAGTGCTCAGGGTGCTGGGTGCTCAGTGCTCAGGGTGCGGGGTGCTCAGTACTCAGGGTGCTGGGTGCTCAGTTCTCGGGGTGCTGGGTGCTCAGTGCTCAGTACTCAGGGTGCTGGGTGCTCATTGCTCGGGGTGCTCGGTGCTCAGTACTCAGGGAGCTGGGTGCTCAGTACTCGGGGTGCTGGGTGCTCAGTGCTCAGGGTGCTGGGTGCTCAGTGCTCGGTGTGCTGGGTGCTCAGTAAACAGGGTCCTGGGTGCTCAGTGCTCGGGGTGCTGGGTGCTCAGTGCTCAGTACTCAGGGTGCTGGGTGCTCAGTGCTCGGGGTGCTGGGTGCTCAGTACTCAGCGTGCTGGGTGCTCAGTACTCAGGGAACTGGGCGCTCAGTGCTCAGGGTGCTGGGTACTCAGTGCTCAGGGTGCTGGGTGCTCAGTGATCGGGGTGCTGGGTGCTCAGTACTCAGGGTGCTCAGTGCTCGGGGAGCTCGGTGCTCAGTACTCAGGGTGCTGGGTGCTCAGTACTCAGTGCTTGGGGTCCTGGGTGCTCCGTGCTCGGGGTGCTGGGTGCTCAGTGCTCAGGGTGATTGGTGCTCAGTACTCAGGGTGCTGGGTGCTCAGTGCACAGGGTGCTGGGTGCTCAGTCCTCAAGGTGCTCAGTACTCAGGGTGCTCGGTGCTCAGTGCTCAGTACTCAGGGTGCTCAGTACTCAGGGTGCTGGGTGCTCAGTGCTCGGGGTGTTGGGTGCTCAGTACTCAGGGTGCTGGGTGCTCAGTGCTCAGGGTGCTCAGTGCTCAGTACTCAGGGTGCTCGGTGCTCAGTGCACAGGGTGCTCAGTGCTCAGTGCTCGGGGTGCTGTGTGCTCAGTGCTCGGGTTGCTGGGTGCTCAGTGCTCAGGGTGCTGTTTGCTCAGTACTCAGTGTGCTCCGTGCTCAGGGTGCTGGGTGCTCAGAACTCAGGGTGCTGGTTGCTCAGTACTCAGGGTGCTTGGTGCTCAGTACTCAGGGTGCTGGGTGCTCAGTGCTCAGGGTGCTCGGTGCTCAGTACTCATGGTGCTGGGTGCTCAATCTCGGGGTGCTTGGTGCTCAGTACTCAGGTTGCTCAGTACTCTGGGTACTCGGTGCTCAGTACTCATGGTGCTGGGTGCTCTGTACTCAGGGTGCTCGGTGCTCAGTTCTCAGGGTGCTCGGTGCTCAGTGTTTGGGGTGTTAGGTGCTCAGTACTCAGGGTGCTGGGTGCTCAGTGCTCAGGGTGCTGGGTGCTCAGTGCTCAGGGTGCTGGGTGCTCAGTACTCATTGCTCAGGATGCTGGGTGCTCAGTGCTCAGGGTGCTGGGTGCTCAGTGCTCATGGTGCTCAGTGCTCAGTACTCAGGGTGCTGGGTGCTCAGTACTCAGGGTGCTGGGTGATCAGTACTCAGGGTGCTCGGTGCTCAGTACTCAGGGTGCTGGGTGCTCAGTGCTCGGTGTGCTGGGTGCTCAGTACTCAGTGTGCTGGGTGCTCAGTGCTCGCGGTGCTCGGTGCTCAGTACGTTGGGTGCTCAGTACTCAGGGTGCTGGGTGCTCAGTGCTCAGGGTGCTGGGTGCTCAGGGCTCAGGGTGCTGTGTGCTCAATGCTCAGGGTTCTGGGTGCTCAGTGCTCAGGGTGCTTGATGCTCAGTACTCATTGTGCTGTGTGCTCAGTGCTCAGGGTGCTCGGTGCTCAGATCTCAGGGTGCTCGGTGCTCATTGTTTGGGGTGCTGGGTGCTCAGTACTCAGGGTGCTGGGTGCTCAGTGCTCAGGGTGCTGGGTGCTCAGTACTCAGTGCTCAGGATGCGGGGTGCTCAGTGCTCAGGGTGCTGGTTGCTCAGTGCTCAGTGTGCTCAGTGCTCAGTACTCAGGGTGCTGGGTGCTCAGTACTCAGGGTGCTGGGTGCTCAGTGCTGGGTGCTCAGTACTCAGCGTGCTGGGTGCTCAGTGCTGGGTGCTCAGTGCTCAGGGTGATCGGTGCTCAGTACCCAGGGTGCTCAGTACTCAGGGTGCTGGGTGCTCAGGGCTCGGGGTGCTGGGTTCTCAGTACTCAGTGTGCTGCATGCTCAGTGCTCGGGGTGCTGGGTGCTCAGTGCTCAGGGTGCTGGGTGCTCAGTGCTCAGGGTGCTGGGTGCTCAGTACTCTGGGTGTTGGATGCTCAGTACTCAGGGTGAAGGGTGCTCAGTGCTCGGGGTGCTGGGTGCTCAGTGCTCAGGGTGCTGGGTGCTCAGTGCTCATGGTGCTGAGTGCTCAGTACTCAGGGTGCTGGGTGCTCAGTGCTCGAGGTGCTCGGTGCTCAGTACTCAAGGTGCTGTGTGCTCAGTGCTCAGGGTGCTGGGTGCTCAGTCCTCGGGGTGCTCCGTGCTCAGGGTGCTGGGTGCTCAGTGCTCGGGGTGCTCGGTGCTCAGTACTCAGGGTGCTGAGTGCTCAGTACTCAGGGTGCTGGGTGCTCAGTGATCGGGGTGCTGGGTGCTCAGTGCTCAGTTTGCTCAGTGCTCAGTACTCAGGGTGCTGGGTGCTCAGTACTCAGGGTGCTGGGTGCTCAGTGCTCAGGGTGCTCGGTGCTCAGTACTCAGGGTGCTGGGTGCTCAGTGCTCAGGGTGCTGGGTGCTCAGTGCTCGGGGTGCTGGGTGCTCAGTACTCAGGGTGCTGGGTGCTCAGTGCTCGGGGTGCTGGGTGCTCAGTGCTCAGGGTGCTGGGTGCTCAGTACTTAGGGTGCTGGGTGCTCAGTGCTCGGGGTGCTCGGTGCTCAGTACTCAAGGTGCTGGTTGCTCAGTGCTAGCGGTGCTGGGTGCTCAGTCTTCGGGGTGCTCCGTGCTCAGTGCTCAGGGTGCTGGGTGCTCAGTAATCAGGGTGCTCGGTGCTCAGTGCTCGGGGTGCTGGGTGCTCAGTACTCAGGGTGCTGGGTGCTCAGTGCTCAGTACTCAGCGTGCTGGGTGCTCAGTGCTCGGGGTGCTGGGTCCTCAGTGCTCAGGGTGCTGGGTGCTCAGTAATCAGGGTGCTGCCTGCTCAGTGCTCGTGCTGCTGGGTCCTCAGTGCTCGGTGTGCTGGGTGCTCAGTGCTCAGGGTGCTGGTTGCTCAGTACTCAGTGTGCTCAGTGCTCAGGGTGCTGGGTGCTCAGAACTCAGGGTACTGGGTGCTTAGTACTCAGGGTGCTTGGTGCTCAGTACTCAGGGTGCTGTCTGCTCAGTGCTCAGGGTGCTCGGTGCTCAGTACTCATGGTGCTGTGTGCTCATTCTCGGGGTGCTGGGTGCTCAGTACTCAGGTTGCTCAGTACTCTGGGTACTCGGTGCTCAGTATTCATGGTGCTGGGTGCTCTGTACTCAGGGTGCTCAGTGCTCAGTTCTCAGGGTGCTCGGTGCTCAGTGTTTGGGGTGCTGGGTGCTCAGTACTCAGGGTGCTGGGTGCTCAGTGCTCAGGGTGCTGGGTGCTCAGTGCTCAGGGTGCTGGGTGCTCAGTACTCAGTGCTCAGGATGCTGGGTGCTCATTGCTCAGGGTGCTGGGTGCTCAGTGCTCAGGGTGCTCAGTGCTCAGTACTCAGGGTGCTGGGTGCTCAGTACTCAGGGTGCTGGGTGCTCAGTGCTCGGGGTGCCCGGTGCTCAGTGCTCGGGGTGCTCGGTGCTCAGTTCTCAGGGTGCTGGGTGCTCAGTACTCAGGGTGCTGGGTGCTCAGTGCTGGGTGCTCAGTACTCTGGGTGCTGGGTGCTCAGTGCTCGGGGTGCTGTGTGATCAGTACTCAGGGTGCTCGGTGCTCAGTACTCAGGGTGCTGGGTGCTCAGTGCTCGGTGTGCTGGGTGCTCAGTACTCAGGGTGCTGGGTGCTCAGTGCTCGGGGTGCTCGGTGCTCAGTACGTTGGGTGCTCAGTACTCAGGGTGCTGGGTGCTCAGTGCTCAGGGTGCTGGGTGCTCAGGGCTCAGGGTGCTGTGTGCTCAGTGCTCAGGGTGCTGGGTGCACAGTGCTCAGGGTGCTTGATGCTCAGTACTCATTGTGCTGGGTGCTCAGTGCTCAGGGTGCTCGGTGCTCAGATCTCAGGGTGCTCGGTGCTCATTGTTTGGGGTGCTGGGTGCTCAGTACTCAGGGTGCTGGGTGCTCAGTGCACAGGGTACTGGGTGCTCAGTGCTCAGGGTGCTGGGTGCTCAGTACTCAGTGCTCAGGATGCTGGGTGCTCAGTGATCAGGGTGCTGGGTGCTCAGTGCTCAGGGTGCTCAGTGCTCAGTACTCAGGGTGCTGGGTGCTCAGTACTCAGGGTGAGGACCGAGCACCCTGAGTACTAAGCACCCAGCACACTGAGTACTGAGCACCCAGCACCCTGAGCACTGAGCACCCAGCACGCTGAGTACTGAGAACCCAGCACGCTGAGCACTGAGCACCAAGCACCCTGAGTACTGAGCATCCAGCACCCCGAGCACTGAGCACCCAGCACCCTGAGTACTGAGCACTGAGGACCCAGCACCCCGAGCACTGATCACCCAGCTCCCTGTGTACTGAGCACTGAGTACCCAGCACCCCGAGCACTGAGCACCCAGCACCCTGACCACTGAGCACCCTGAGTACTGAGCACCAAGCACCCTGAGCACTGAGCACCCAGCACCCTGAGCACTGAGCACCCAGCACCCAGAGCACTGAGCACCCTGAGTACTGAGCACTGAGCACCCTGAGCACTGAGCACCGAGCACCCTGAGTACTGAGCACTGAGCACCCTGAGCACTGAGCACCCTGCACCCTGAGTACTGAGCACCAAGCACCCCGAGCACTGAGCACCCAGCACCCTGAGTACTGAGCACCCAGCGTACTGAGCACCGAGCACCCCGAGCACTGAGCACCCAGCACCCTGAGTACTGAGCACCCAGCACCCCGAGCACTGAGCAGCCAGCACCCTGAGTACTGAGCACCGAGCACCCTGAGTACTGAGCACCCAGCAACCTGAGTACTGAGCACCCAGCGTACTGAGCACCGAGCTCCCAGCACCCTGAGTACTGAGCACCCAGCAACCTGAGCACTGAGCACCCAGCACCCTGAGTACTGAGCACTGAGCACACCGAGTACTGAGCACCGAGCACCCCGAGCACTGAGCACCCAGCACCCCGAGCACCAAGCACCCTGAGTACTGAGCACCCAGCACCCTGAGCACTGAGCACCCAGCACCCTGAGCACTGAGCACCCAGCACCCTGAGCACTGAGCACCCAGCACCCTGAGTACTGAGCACCGAGCACCCCGAGCACTGAGCACCCAGCACCCTGAGCACCGAGCACCCTGAGTACTGAGCACTGAGCACCCTGAGTACTGAGCAACCAGCACCCTGAGTACTGAGCACCCAGCACACTGAGCAATGAGAACCCTGAGTACTGAGCACAAAGCACCCTGAGCACTGAACACACAGCACCCCGAGCACTGAGCACCCAGCACCCCGAGCACTGAGCACCCAGCAACCCGAGCACTGAGCACCCAGCACCATGAGTACTGAGCACCCAGCACCCTGAGTACTGAGCACCCAGCACCCCGACACCCAGCACACTGAGCACTGAGCACCCAGCACCCTGAGCACTGAGCACCAAGCACCCTGAGCACTGACCACCCAGCACCCTGAGCACTGAGCACCCAGCACCCTGAGTACTGAGCACACAACGTACTGAGCACCGAGCACCCTGAGCTCTGAGCACCGAGCACCCCGAGCACTGAGTACCCAGCCCCCGAGCACTGAGCACCCAGCACCCCGAGCACTGAGCACCCAGCACCGCGAGCACTGAGCAACGAGCACCCAGAGCACTGAGCACCCAGCACCGCGAGCACTGAGCACCCAGCACCCCGAGCACAGAGCACCCAGCACCCTGAGTACTGAGCACCCAGCACCCTGAGTACTGAGCACCCAGCACCCTGAGCACGGAGTACCCAGCACCCTGAGCACTGAGCACCCAGCACCCTGAGCACTGAGCACACAGCACCCTGAGCACTGAGCACCCACCACCCTGAGTACTGAGCAATGAGCACCCAGCACCCCGAGCACTGAGCACCCAGCACCCTCAGTACTGAGCACTGAGCACCCAGCACCCCGAGCACTGAGCACCCAGCACCCTGAGCCCTGAGCACAAAGCACCCGAGTACTGAGCACCCAGCACCCTGACTACTGAGCACCAAGCACCCTGAGTACTGAGCACCCAGCACCCCGAGTACTGAGCACCCAGCACCCTGAGTACTGAACACCCAGCACCCAGAGCACTGAGCACTGAGCACCCTGAGCACTGAGTACTGAGCACTGAGCACCCCAAGCACTGAGCACCCAGCACCCGGAGTACTGAGCACCCAGCACCCTGAGTACTAAGCACAGAGCACCCTGAGTACTGAGCACCCAGCACCCTGAGCACTGAGCACCCAGCACCCTGAGCACTGAGCACCCAGCACCCCGAACACTGAGCACCCAGCACCCTGAGTACTGAGCACCCAGCACCCTGAGCACTGAGCACCCAGCACCCTGAGCACTGATCACCCAGCACCCTGAGCACTGAGCACCCAGCACCCTGAGTACTGAGCACCCAGCACCCTGAGTACTGAGCACTCAGCACCCTGAGTACTGAGCACCGAGATCCCTGAGCACTGAGCACCCAGCACCCTGAGCACTGAGCACCCTGAGGACTGAGCACCCAGCACCCTGAGCACTGAGCACCCAGCACCCTGAGTACTGAGCACCGATCTCCCTGAGCACTGAGCACCCAGCACCCCGAGCACTGAGCACCCAGCACCCTGTGTACTGAGCACCCAGCACCCTGAGCCCTGAGCACCCAGCACCCTGAGTACTGAGCACCCTGAGTACTGAGCACCGATCACCCTGAGCACTGAGCTCCGAGCACCCTGAGTACTGAGCACCCAGCACCCTGAGCATTGAGCACCCAGCACCCTGAGTACTGAGCACCCAGCACCCTGAGCACTGAGCACCCAGCACCCTGAGTACTGAGCACCCAGCACCCTGAGCACTGAGCACCCAGCACCCTGAGTACTGAGCACCCAGCACCCCGAGCACTGAGCACCCAGCACCCCGAGAATGAGCACCCAGCACCCCGAGTACTGAGCACCGAGCACCCTGAGCACTGAGTACCCAGCACCCTGAGCACTGAGCACCCAGCACCCTGAGTACTGAGCACCCAGCACCCCGAGCACTGAGCACCCAGCACCCCGAGCACTGAGCACCAAGCACCCCGAGAATGAGCACATAGCACCTCGAGCACTGAGCACCGAGCACCCCGAGCACTGAGCACCCAGCACCCTGAGCACTGAGCACCCTGAGGAGTGAGCACCCAGCACCCTGAGCACTGAGCACCCAGCACACTGAGTACTGAGCACTGATCACCCTGAGCACTGAGCACCCAGCACACCGAGCACTGAGCACCCAGCACCCTGAGTACTGAGCACCAAGCAACCTGAGTACTGAGCACCCAGCACCCTGATTACTGAGCACCCTGAGTACTGAGCACCGATCACCCTGAGCACTGAGCTCCCAGCACCCTGAGTACTGAGCACCCCGCACCCTGAGCATTGAGCACCCAGCACCCTGAGTACTGAGCACCCACCACCCTGAGCACTGAGCACCCAGCACCCCGAGAATGAGCACCCAGCACACCGAGTACTGAGCACCGAGCACCCTGAGCACTGAGTACCCAGCACCCTGAGCACTGAGCACCCAGCACCCTGAGTACTGAGCACCCAGCACCCCGAGCACTGAGCACAGAGCACCCCGAGCACTGAGCACCCAGCACCCCGAGAATGAGCACCCAGCACCTCGAGCACTGAGCACCGAGCACCCCGAGCACTGAGCACACAGCACCCTGAGCACTGAGCACCCTGAGGACTGAGCACCCAGCACCCTGAGCACTGATCACCCAGCACACTGAGTACTGAGCACCGATCACCCTGAGCACTGAGCACCCAGCACCCCGAGCACTGAGCACCCAGCACCCTGAGTACTGAGCACCAAGCACCCTGAGCACTGAGCACCCAGCACCCTGAGTACTGAGCACCCTGAGTACTGAGCACCGATCACCCTGAGCACTGAGATCCCATCACCCTGAGTACTGAGCACCCAGCACCCTGAGCACTGAGCACCCAGCACCCTGAGTACTGAGCACCCAGCACCCTGAGCACTGAGCACCCAGCACCCTGAGTACTGAGCGCCCAGCACCCTGAGAACTGAGCACCCAGCACCCTGAGTACTGAGCACCCAGCACCCCGAGCATTGAGCACCCAGCACCCCGAGAATGAGCACCCAGCACCCCGAGTACTGAACACCGAGCACAATGAGCACTGAGTACCCAGCACCCTGAGCACTGAGCACCCAGCACCCTGAGTACTGAGCACCCAGCACCCTGAGCACTGAGCACCCAGCACCCTGAGTACTGAGCACCCAGCACCCTGAGTACTGAACACCCAGCACCCTGAGCACTGAGCACTAAGCACCCTGAGCACTGAGTACTGAGCAGCGAGCACCCCAAGCACTGAGCACCCAGCACCCGGAGTACTGAGCACCCAGCACCCTGAGTACTAAGCACCGAGCACCCTGAGTACTGAGCACCCAGCACCCTGAGAACTGAACACACAGCACCCTGAGTACTGAGCACCTCGAGCACTGAGCACCCAGCACCCTGAGTACTGAGCACCGAGCACCCCGAGCACTGAGCACCCAGCACCCCGAGCACTGAGCACCCAGCACCCCGAGCACTGAGCACCCAGCACCCTGAGCACTGAGCACCCAGCACCCTGAGCACTGAGCACCCAGCACCCTGAGCACTGAGGACCCAGCACCCTGAGCACTGAGCACCCAGCACCCTGAGCACTGAGCACCCAGCACCCTGAGCACTGAGCACCCAGCACCCTGAGTACTGAGCACTGAGCACCCAGCACCCTGAGCACTGAGCACCCAGCACCCTGAGTACTAAGCACCCAGCACCCTGAGTACTGAGCACCCAGCACCCTGAGTACTGAGCACCCAGCACCCTGAGTACTAAGCACCCAGCACCCTGAGTCCTGAGCACCCAGCACCCTGAGCACTGAGCACCCAGCACCCTGAGTACTGAGCACTGAGCACCGAGCACCCCGAGCACAGAGCACCCAGCACCCTGAGTACTGAGCACCCAGCACCCCGAGCACTGAGCACCCAGCAACCTGAGTACTAAGCACACAGCACCCTGAGTCCTGAGCACCCAGCACCCTGAGCACTGAGCACCCAGCACCCTGAGTACTGAGCACTGAGCACCGAGAACCCCGAGCACTGAGCACCCAGCTCCCTGAGTACTGAGCACCCAGCACCCCGAGCACTGAGCACCCAGCACCCTGAGTACTGAGCACCGAGCACCCTGAGTACTGAGCACCCAGCACCCTGAGTACTGAGCACCCAGCGTACTGAGCACCGATCACCCCGAGCACTGAGCACCCAGCACCCTGAGTACTGAGCACCCAGCACCCTGAGTACTGAGCACCCAGCACCCTGAGTACTGAGCACCCAGCGTACTGAGCACAGAGCACACCGAGCACTGAGCACCCAGCACCCTGAGTACTGAGCACCCAGCACCCCGAGCACTGAGCACCCAGCACCCTGAGTACTGAGCACCGAGCACCCTGAGTACTGAGCACCCAGCACCCTGAGTACTGAGCACCCAGCGTACTGAGCACCGAGCACCCCGAGCACTGAGCACCCAGCACCCTGAGTACTAAGCACCCAGCAACCTGAGTACTGAGCACCCAGCACCCTGAGTACTGAGCACCCAGCGTACTGAGCACCGAGCACACCGAGCACTGAGCACCCAGCACCCTGAGTACTGAGCACCGAGCACCACGAGCACTGAGCACCCAGCACCGCGAGCACTGAGCACCCAGCACCCTGAGTACTGAGCACCGAGCACCCTGAGTACTGAGCGCCCAGCACCCTGAGTACTGAGCACCCAGCGTACTGAGCAACGAGCACCCAGCACCCTGAGTACAGAGCACCGTGCATCCCGAGCACTGAGCACCCAGCACCCCGAGCACTGTGCACCCAGCACCCCGAGCACTGAGCACCCAGCACCCCGAGCACTGAGCACCCAGCACCCCGAGCAGTGAGCACCCAGCACCCTGAGTAATGAGCACCCAGCACCCTGAGTACTGAGCACACAACGTACTGAGCACCGAGCACCCTGAGCACTGAGTACCCAGCACACCGAGCACTGAGCACCCAGCACCCTGAGCACTGAGTACCCAGCACACCGAGTACTGAGCACCCAGCACCCTGAGTACTGAGCACCGAGCACCCTGAGTACTGAGCACCCAGCACCCTGAGCACTGAGCACCCACCACCCTGAGTACTGAGCACCCAGCACCCCAAGCACAGAGCACCCTGAGTACTGAGCACCCAGCACCCTGAGTACTGAGCACCCAGCACCCTGAGCACTGAGTACCCACCACCCTGAGTACTGAGCAATGAGCACCCAGCACCCCGAGCACTGAGCACCCAGCACCCTCAGTACTGAGCACTGAGCACCCAGCACCCCGAGCACTGAGCACCCAGCACCCTGAGCCCTGAGCACCCAGCACCCGAGTACTGAGCACCCAGCACCCTGACTACTGAGCACCCAGCACCCTGAGTACTGAGCACCCAGCACCCCGAGTACTGAGCACCCAGCACCCTGAGTACTGAACACCCAGCACCCAGAGCACTGAGCACTGAGCACCCTGAGCACTGAGTACTGAGCACTGAGCACCCCAAGCACTGAGCACCCAGCACCCGGAGTACTGAGCACCCAGCACCCTGAGTACTAAGCACAGAGCACCCTGAGGACTGAGCACCCAGCACCCTGAGCACTGAGCACCCAGCACCCTGAGTACTGAGCACCGATCTCCCTGAGCACTGAGCACCCAGCACCCCGAGCACTGAGCACCCAGCACCCTGTGTACTGAGCACCCAGCACCCTGAGCCCTGAGCACCCAGCACCCTGAGTACTGAGCACCCTGAGTACTGAGCACCGATCACCCTGAGCACTGAGCTCCGAGCACCCTGAGTACTGAGCACCCAGCACCCTGAGCATTGAGCACCCAGCACCCTGAGTACTGAGCAGCCAGCACCCTGAGCACTGAGCACCCAGCACCCTGAGTACTGAGCACCCAGCACCCTGAGCACTGAGCACCCAGCACCCTGAGTACTGAGCACCCAGCACCCCGAGCACTGAGCACCCAGCACCCCGAGAATGAGCACCCAGCACCCCGAGTACTGAGCACCGAGCACCCTGAGCACTGAGTACCCAGCACCCTGAGCACTGAGCACCCAGCACCCTGAGTACTGAGAACCCAGCACCCCGAGCACTGAGCACCCAGCACCCCGAGCACTGAGCACCAAGCACCCCGAGAATGAGCACCCAGCACCTCGAGCACTGAGCACCGAGCACCCCGAGCACTGAGCACCCAGCACCCTGAGCACTGAGCACCCTGAGGAGTGAGCACCCAGCACCCTGAGCACTGAGCACCCAGCACACTGAGTACTGAGCACCGATCACCCTGAGCACTGAGCACCCAGCACCCCGAGCACTGAGCACCCAGCACCCTGAGTACTGAGCACCAAGCAACCTGAGTACTGAGCACCCAGCACCCTGAGTACTGAGCACCCTGAGTACTGAGCACCGATCACCCTGAGCACTGAGCTCCCAGCACTCTGAATACTGAGCACCCCGCACCCTGAGCATTGAGCACCCAGCACCCTGAGTACTGAGCACCCACCACCCTGAGCACTGAGCACCCAGCACCCCGAGAATGAGCACCCAGCACACCGAGTACTGAGCACCGAGCACCCTGAGCACTGAGTACCCAGCACCCTGAGCACTGAGCACCCAGCACCCTGAGTACTGAGCACCCAGCACCCCGAGCACTGAGCACAGAGCACCCCGAGCACTGAGCACCCAACACCCCGAGAATGAGCACCCAGCACCTCGAGCACTGAGCACCGAGCACCCCGAGCACTGAGCACACAGCACCCTGAGCACTGAGCACCCTGAGGACTGAGCACCCAGCACCCTGAGTACTGAGCACCCTGAGTACTGAGCACCGAGCACCCTGAGCACTGAGATCCCATCACCCTGAGTACTGAGCACCCAGCACCCTGAGCACTGAGCACCAAGCACCCTGAGCACTGAGCACCCAGCACCCTGAGTACTGAGCACCCTGAGTACTGAGCACCGAGCACCCTGAGCACTGAGATCCCATCACCCTGAGTACTGAGCACCCAGCACCCTGAGCACTGAGCACCCAGCACCCTGAGTACTGAGCACCCAGCACCCTGAGCACTGAGCACCCAGCACCCTGAGTACTGAGCGCCCAGCACCCTGAGAACTGAGCACCCAGCACCCTGAGTACTGAGCACCCAGCACCCCGAGCATTGAGCACCCAGCACCCCGAGAATGAGCACCCAGCACCCCGAGTACTGAGCACCGAGCACAATGAGCACTGAGTACCCAGCACCCTGAGCACTGAGCACCCAGCACCCTGAGTACTGAGCACCCAGCACCCTGAGCACTGAGCACCCAGCACCCTGAGTACTGAGCACCCAGCACCCTGAGTACTGAACACCCAGCACACTGAGCACTGAGCACTAAGCACCCTGAGCACTGAGTACTGAGCAGCGAGCACCCCAAGCACTGAGCACCCAGCACCCGGAGTACTGAGCACCCAGCACCCTGAGTACTAAGCACCGAGCACCCTGAGTACTGAGCACCCAGCACCCTGAGCACTGAACACACAGCACCCTGAGTACTGAGCACCTCGAGCACTGAGCACCCAGCACCCTGAGTACTGAGCACCGAGCACCCCGAGCACTGAGCACCCAGCACCCCGAGCACTGATCACCCAGCACCCCGAGCACTGAGCACCCAGCACCCTGAGCACAGAGCACCCAGCACCCTGAGCACTGAGCACCCAGCACCCTGAGCACTGAGGACCCAGCACCCTGAGCACTGAGCACCCAGCACCCTGAGCACTGAGCACCCAGCACCCTGAGCACTGAGCACCCAGCACCCTGAGTACTGAGAACTGAGCACCCAGCACCCTGAGCACTGAGCACCCAGCACCCTGAGTACTAAGCACCCAGCACCCTGAGTACTGAGCACCCAGCACCCTGAGTACTGAGCACCCAGCACCCTGAGTACTAAGCACCCAGCACCCTGAGTCCTGAGCACCCAGCACCCTGAGCACTGAGCACCCAGCACCCTGAGTACTGAGCACTGAGCACCGAGCACCCCGAGCACAGAGCACCCAGCACCCTGAGTACTGAGCACCCAGCACCCCGAGCACTGAGCACCCAGCACCCTGAGTACTAAGCACCCAGCACCCTGAGTACTGAGCACCCAGCACCCTGAGCACTGAGCACCCAGCACCCTGAGTACTGAGCACTGAGCACCGAGAACCCCGAGCACTGAGCACCCAGCTCCCTGAGTACTGAGCACCCAGCACCCCGAGCACTGAGCACCCAGCACCCTGAGTACTGAGCACCGAGCACCCTGAGTACTGAGCACCCAGCACCCTGAGTACTGAGCACCCAGCGTACTGAGCACCGAGCACCCCGAGCACTGAGCACCCAGCACCCTGAGTACTGAGCACCCAGCACCCTGAGTACTGAGCACCCAGCACCCTGAGTACTGAGCACCCAGCGTACTGAGCACAGAGCACACCGAGCACTGAGCACCCAGCACCCTGAGTACTGAGCACCCAGCACCCCGAGCACTGAGCACCCAGCACCCTGAGTACTGAGCACCGAGCACCCTGAGTACTGAGCACCCAGCACCCTGAGTACTGAGCACCCAGCGTACTGAGCACCGAGCACCCCGAGCACTGAGCACCCAGCACCCTGAGTACTGAGCACCGAGCACCACGAGCACTGAGCACCCAGCACCGCGAGCACTGAGCACCCAGCACCCTGAGTACTGAGCACCGAGCACCCTGAGTACTGAGCGCCCAGCACCCTGAGTACTGAGCACCCAGCGTACTGAGCAACGAGCACGCAGCACCCTGAGTACAGAGCACCGTGCATCCCGAGCACTGAGCACCCAGCACCCCGAGCACTGAGCACCCAGCACCCCGAGCACTGAGCACCCAGCACCCCGAGCACTGAGCACCCAGCACCCCGAGCAGTGAGCACCCAGCACCCTGAGTAATGAGCACCCATCACCCTGAGTACTGAGCACACAACGTACTGAGCACCGAGCACCCTGAGCATTGAGTACCCAGCACACCGAGCACTGAGCACCCAGCACCCTGAGCACTGAGTACCCAGCACACCGAGCACTGAGCACCCAGCACCCTGAGTACTGAGCACCCAGCACCCTGAGTACTGAGCACCCAGCACCCTGAGCACTGAGCACCCAGCACCCTGAGTACTGAGCACCCAGCACCCCAAGCACAGAGCACCCTGAGTACTGAGCACCCAGCACCCCAAGCACTGAGCACCCTGAGTACTGAGCACCCAGCACCCTGATTAATGAGCACCCAGCACCCCGAGTACTGAGCACCCAGCACGCTAAGTACTGAGCACCCAACGTACTGAGCACCGAGCACCCTGAGCACTGAGCACCCAGCACCCTGATTACTGAGCACCCAGCACCCTGAGCAATGAGCACCCTGAGTACTGAGCACCCAGCACCTTGAGCACTGAGCACCGAGCACCCCGAGCACTGAGCACCCAGCACCCGGAGTACTGAGCACCCAGCACCCTGTGTACTAAGCACCGAGCACCCTGAGTACTGAGCACCCAGCACCCTGAGCACTGAACACATAGCACCCTGAGTTCTGAGCACCTCGAGAACTGAGCACCCAGCACCCTGAGTACTGAGCACCCAGCACCCTGAGTACTGAGCACCCAGCACCCTGAGCACTGAGTACCCAGCACCCTGAGCACTGAGCACCCAGCACCCTGAGCACTGAGCACACAGCACCCTGAGCACTGAGCACCCAGCACCCTGAGTACTGAGCACTGAGCACCCAGGACCCCGAGCACTGAGCACCCAGCACCCTGAGTACTGAGCACTGAGCACCCAGCACCCCGAGCACTGAGCACCCAGCACCCTGAGCACTGAGCACCCAGCACCCGAGTACTGAGCACCCAGCACCCTGAGTACTGAGCACCCAGCACCCTGAGTACTGAGCACCGAGCACCCCGAGCACTGAGCACCCAGCACCCCGAGCACAGAGCACCCAACACCCTGAGTACTGAGCACCCAGCACCCTGAGTACTGAGCACCCAGCACCCTGAGCACTGAGTAACCAGCACCCTGAGCACTGAGCACCCAGCACCCTGAGCACTGAGCACACAGCACCCTGAGCACTGAGCACCCAGCACCCTGAGTACTGAGCACTGAGCACCCAGGACCCCGAGCACTGAGCACCCAGCACCCTGAGTACTGAGCACCGAGCACCCCGAGCACTGAGCACCCAGCACCCGGAGTACTGAGCACCGAGCACCCCGAGCACTGAGCACCCAGCACCACGAGCACTGAGCACCCAGCACCCTGAGCACTGAGCACCCAGCACCCTGTGCACTGAGCACCCAGCACCCGAGTACTGAGCACCCAGCACCCTGAGTACTGAGCACCCAGCACCCTGAGTACTGAGCACCCAGCACCCCGAGTTCTGAGCACCCAGCACCCTGAGTACTGAGCACCCAGCACCCTGAGCACTGAGCACCCAGCACCCCGAGCACTGAGCACGCAGCACCCTGAGCACTGAGCACCCAGCACCCTGAGCACTGAGCACCCAGCACCGTGAGCAATGAGCACCCAGCACCCTGAGTAGTGAGCTCCCAACGTACTGAGCACCGAGCACCCCGAGCACTGAGCACCCAGCACCCTGAGTACTGAGCACCCAGCACCCTGAGTACTGAGCACCCAGCACCCTGAGTACTGAGCACCCAGCACCCCGAATACTGAGCACCCAGCACCCTGAGTACTGAGCACCCAGCAACCTGAGCACTGAGCACCCTGCACCCCGAGCACTGAGCACCCATCACCCTGAGTACTGAGCACCCAGCACCCTGAGAACTGAGCACCCAGCAACCTGAGCACTGATCACCCAGCACCCTGAGCACTGAGCACCCAGCACCCTGAGTACTGAGTACCCAGCACCCTGAGTACTGAGCAATCAGCACCCTGAGTACTGAGCACCCAGCACTCCGAGCACTGAGCACCCAGAACCCTGAACACTGAGCACCCTGAGGACTGAGCACACAGCACCCTGAGCACTGAGCACCCAGCACCCTGAGTACTGAGCACCGATCACCCTGAGCACTGAGCACCCAGCACCCCGAGCACTGAGCACCCAGCACCCTGAGTTCTGAGCACCCAGCACCCCGAGCACTGAGCACCCAGCACCCTGAGTACTGAGCACCCAGCACCCTGAGTACTGAACACCCAGCAGCCTGAGCACTGAGCACTGAGCACCCTGAGCACTGAGTACTGAGCACCGAGCACCCCGAGCACTGAGCACCGAGCACCCGGAGTACTGAGCACCCAGCACCCTGAGTACTAAGCACCAAGCACCCTGAGTACTGAGCACCCAGCACCCTGAGCACTGAACACACAGCACCCTGAGTACTGAGCACCTAGAGCACTGAGCACCCAGCACCCTGAGTACTGAGCACCGAGCACCCCGAGCACTGAGCACCCAGCACCCCGAGCACTGAGCACACAGCACCCCGAGCACTGAGCACCCAGCACCCTGAGCACTGAGCACCCAGCACCCTGAGCACTGAGCACCCAGCACCCTGAGCACTGAGTACCCAGCACCCTGAGCACTGAGCAACCAGCACCCTGAGCAATGAGCACCCAGCACCCTGAGCACTGAGCACCCAGCACCCTGAGTACTGAGAACTGAGCACCCAGCACCCCGAGCACTGAGCACCCAGCACCCTGAGTACTAAGCACACAGCACCCTGAGTACTGAGCACCCAGCACCCTGAGTACTGAGCACCCAGCGTACTGAGCACCAAGCACCCCGAGCACTTAGCACCCAGCAACCTGAGTACTGAGCACCCAGCACCCCGAGCACTGAGCACCCAGCACCCTGAGTACTGAGCACCGAGCACCCTGAGTACTGAGCACCCAGAACCTTTAGTACTGAGCACCCAGCGTACTGAGCACCGAGCACCCAGCACCCTGAGTACTGAGCACCCAGCACCCTGAGCACTGAGCACCCAGCACCCTGAGTACTGAACACTGAGCACCCCGAGTACTGAGCACCGGGCACCCCGAGCACTAAGCACCCAGCACCTGAGTACTGAGCACCCAGCACCCCGAGCACTGAGCACCCAGCACCCTGAGCACTGAGCACCCAGCACCCTGAGCACTGAGCACCCAGCACCCTGAGCACTGAGCACCCAGCACCCTGAGCACTGAGCACCCAGCACCCTGAGCACTGAGCACCCAGCACGCTGAGCAATGAGCACCCAGCATCCCGAGTACTGAGCACACAGCACCCTGAGTACTGAGCACCGAGCACCCCGAGCACTGAGCACCCAGCACCCTGAGTACTGAGCACCCAGCGCCCCAAACACTGAGCACCGAGCACCCTGAGAACTGAGCACCGAGCACCCTGAGTACTGAGCACCCAGCACCATGAGTACTGAGCACCGAGCACCCAGAGTACTGAGCAACCTGAGTACTGCGCACCCAGTACCCCGAGAATGAGCACCCAGCACCATGAGTACTGAGCACCGAGCACCCTGAGCACTGAGCACCCAGCACCCTGAGTACTGAGCACCAAGCACCCTGAGTACTGAGCACCCAGCACCCTGAGTACTGAGCACCCAGCACCCTGAGTTCTGAGCACCAAGCACGCTGAGCACTGAGCACACTGAGTACTGAGCACCCAGCACCCTGAGCACTGAGGACCCAGCACCCTGAGTACTGAGAACCCAGCACCCTGAGCACTGAGGACCCAGCACCCCGAGCACTGAGCACCCAGCACCCTGAGTACTGAGCACCCAGCACCCCGATCACTGAGCACCGGGCACCCCGAGCACTGAGCACCCAGCACCCTGAGCACTGAGCACCCAGCATCCTGAGCACTGAGTACTGAGCACTGAGCACCCTGAGTACTGAGCACCCAGCACCCTGAGTACTGAGCACCCAGCACCCTGAGTACTGAGCACCCAGCACCCCGAATACTGAGCACCCAGCACCCTGAGTACTGAGCACCCAGCAACCTGAGCACTGAGCACCCTGCACCCCGAGCACTGAGCACCCATCACCCTGAGTACTGAGCACCCAGCACCCTGAGAACTGAGCACCCAGCAACCTGAGCACTGATCACCCAGCACCCTGAGCACTGAGCACCCAGCACCCTGAGTACTGAGTACCCAGCACCCTGAGTACTGAGCAATCAGCACCCTGAGTACTGAGCACCCAGCACTCCGAGCACTGAGCACCCAGAACCCTGAGCACTGAGCACCCTGAGGACTGAGCACACAGCACCCTGAGCACTGAGCACCCAGCACCCTGAGTACTGAGCACCGATCACCCTGAGCACTGAGCACCCAGCACCCCGAGCACTGAGCACCCAGCACCCTGAGTTCTGAGCACCCAGCACCCCGAGCACTGAGCACCCAGCACCCTGAGTACTGAGCACCCAGCACCCTGAGTACTGAACACCCAGCAGCCTGAGCACTGAGCACTGAGCACCCTGAGCACTGAGTACTGAGCACCGAGCACCCCGAGCACTGAGCACCGAGCACCCGGAGTACTGAGCACCCAGCACCCTGAGTACTAAGCACCAAGCACCCTGAGTACTGAGCACCCAGCACCCTGAGCACTGAACACACAGCACCCTGAGTACTGAGCACCTAGAGCACTGAGCACCCAGCACCCTGAGTACTGAGCACCGAGCACCCCGAGCACTGAGCACCCAGCACCCCGAGCACTGAGCACACAGCACCCCGAGCACTGAGCACCCAGCACCCTGAGCACTGAGCACCCAGCACCCTGAGCACTGAGCACCCAGCACCCTGAGCACTGAGTACCCAGCACCCTGAGCACTGAGCAACCAGCACCCTGAGCAATGAGCACCCAGCACCCTGAGCACTGAGCACCCAGCACCCTGAGTACTGAGCACTGAGCACCCAGCACCCCGAGCACTGAGCACCCAGCACCCTGAGTACTAAGCACACAGCACCCTGAGTACTGAGCACCCAGCACCCTGAGTACTGAGCACCCAGCGTACTGAGCACCAAGCACCCCGAGCACTTAGCACCCAGCAACCTGAGTACTGAGCACCCAGCACCCCGAGCACTGAGCACCCAGCACCCTGAGTACTGAGCACCGAGCACCCTGAGTACTGAGCACCCAGAACCTTTAGTACTGAGCACCCAGCGTACTGAGCACCGAGCACCCAGCACCCTGAGTACTGAGCACCCAGCACCCTGAGCACTGAGCACCCAGCACCCTGAGTACTGAACACTGAGCACCCCGAGTACTGAGCACCGGGCACCCCGAGCACTAAGCACATAGCACCTGAGTACTGAGCACCCAGCACCCCGAGCACTGAGCACCCAGCACCCTGAGCACTGAGCACCCAGCACCCTGAGCACTGAGCACCCAGCACCCTGAGCACTGAGCACCCAGCACCCTGAGCACTGAGCACCCAGCACCCTGAGCACTGAGCACCCAGCACGCTGAGCAATGAGCACCCAGCATCCCGAGTACTGAGCACACAGCACCCTGAGTACTGAGCACCGAGCACCCCGAGCACTGAGCACCCAGCACCCTGAGTACTGAGCACCCAGCGCCCCAAACACTGAGCACCGAGCACCCTGAGAACTGAGCACCGAGCACCCTGAGTACTGAGCACCCAGCACCATGAGTACTGAGCACCGAGCACCCAGAGTACTGAGCAACCTGAGTACTGCGCACCCAGTACCCCGAGAATGAGCACCCAGCACCATGAGTACTGAGCACCGAGCACCCTGAGCACTGAGCACCCAGCACCCTGAGTACTGAGCACCAAGCACCCTGAGTACTGAGCACCCAGCACCCTGAGTACTGAGCACCCAGCACCCTGAGTTCTGAGCACCAAGCACCCTGAGCACTGAGCACACTGAGTACTGAGCACCCAGCACCCTGAGCACTGAGGACCCAGCACCCTGAGTACTGAGAACCCAGCACCCTGAGCACTGAGGACCCAGCACCCCGAGCACTGAGCACCCAGCACCCTGAGTACTGAGCACCCAGCACCCCGATCACTGAGCACCGGGCACCCCGAGCACTGAGCACCCAGCACCCTGAGCACTGAGCACCCAGCATCCTGAGCACTGAGTACTGAGCACTGAGCACCCTGAGCACTGAGCAATCAGCACCCTGAGCACTGAGCACGCATCACCCTGAGTACTGAGCACCCAGCACCCCAAAAACTGAGCACCGAGCACCCTGAGAACTGAGCACCGAGCACCCTGAGTACTGAGCACCCAGCACCATTATTACTGAGCACCGAGCACCCAGAGTACTGAGCAACCTGAGTACTGAGCCCCCAGCACCCTGAGTACTGAGCACCGAGCTCCCCGAGCACTGAGTACCCTGAGTACTGAGCACCCAGCACCCCAAACACTGAGCACCTAGCACCCTGAGCACTGAGCACCCAGCACCCTGAGCACTGAGCACCCAGCACCATGAGTACTGAGCACCCAGCACGCTGAGTACTGCGCACCCAGCACCCCGAACACTGAGCACCCAGCACCCTGAGTACTGAGCACTGAGCACCCAGCACCCCGAGCACTGAGCACCCAGCACCCTGTGTACTGAGCACTGAAAACCCTGAGTACTAAGCACCCAGCACCCTGAGTACTGAGCACCCAGGACCCTGAGCACTGAGCACCGAGCACCCCGAGCACTGAGCACCCATCACCCTGAGCACTGAGAACCCAGCACCCCGAGCACTGAGCACTGAGCACTGAGCACCCAGCACCCTGAGTACTGAGCACCCAGCGCCCCGAGCACTGAGCACCCAGCACCCCGAGCACTGAGCACCCAGCACCCTGAGCACTGAGCACCCAGCACCCTGAGCACTGAGCACCCAGCACCCTGAGTACTGAGTACCCAGCACCCTGAGCACTGAGCACCCAGCACCCTGAGTACTGATCACCGAGCACCCCGAGCACTGAGCACCCAGCACCCTGAGTACTGAGCACCCATCACCCTGAGTACTGAGCACCCAGCACCCTGAGCACTGAGCACAAAGCACGCTGAGTACTGAGCACTGAGCACCCTGAGTACTGAGCACCGAGCACCCTGAGCACTGAGCACCCAGCACGCTGAGTACTGAGCACTGAGCACCCTGAGTACTGAGCACCGAGCACGCTGAGTACTGAGCACCCAGCACCCTGAGCACTGAGCGGCCAGCACCCTCAGCACTGAGCACCCAGCACCCCGAGCACTAAGCACCCAGCACCCTGAGTACTGAGAACAGATCACCCTGAGTACTGAGCACCCAGCACCCTGAGTACTGAGCCCCCAACACCCTGAGTACTGAGCACCCAGCTCCCCGAGCACTGAGCACCAAGCACCCCGAGAATGAGCACCCAGCACCCTGAGTACTGAGAACCGAGCACCCTGAGGACTGAGCACAGAGCACCCTGAGTACTGAGCCCCCAGCACCCTGAGTACTGAGCACCCAGCACCCTGAGCACCCAGCACCCCGAGAATGAGCACCCAGCACCCTGAGTACTGAGCACCCAGCACCCTGAGTACTGAGCACTAAGCACCCAGAGCACTGAGCCCCCAGCACCCCGAGCACGGAGCACCCAGGACCAAGAGCACTGAGTACTGAGCACCCAGCACCCTGAGTACTGTGCACCGAGCTCCCCGAGCACTGAGCACCCTGAGTACTGAGCACTGAGCACCAAGCACCCTGAGTACTGAGCACCCAGCACGCTGAGTACTGAGCACCCAGCACCCTGAGCACTGAGCACCCAGCACCCTGAGCACTGAGCACCAAGCACCCTGAGTACTGAGCACCCAGCACGCTGTGTACTGAGCACCCAGCACCCCGAGCACTGAGCACCCAGCACCCTGAGTACTGAGCACTGAGCACCCAGCACCCCGAGCACTGAGCACCCAGCACCCTGAGTACTGAGCACCCAGCACCCTGAGTACTGAGCACCCAGCACCCTGAGTACTGAGCACCCAGCACCTCGAATACTGAGCACCCAGCACCCTGAGTACTGAGCACCCAGCAACCTGAGCACTGAGCACCCAGCACCCCGAGCACTGAGCACCCATCACCCTGAGTACTGAGCACCCAGCACCCTGAGCACTGAGCACCCAGCACCCTGAGCACTGATCACCCAGCACACTGAGCACTGAGCACCCAGCACCCTGAGTACTGAGCACCCAGCACCCTGAGTACTGAGCACTCAGCACCCTGAGTACTGAGCACCCAGCACCCCGAGCACTGAGCACCCAGCACCCTGAGCACTGAGCACCCTGAGGACTGAGCACCCAGCATCCTGAGCACTGAGCACCCAGCACCCTGAGTACTGAGCACCGATCACCCTGAGCACTGAGCACCCAGCAACCTGAGCACTGAGCACCCAGGACCCTGAGTACTGAGCACCCAGTACCCCGAGCACTGAGCACCCAGCACCCTGAGCACTGAGCACCCAGCACCCCGAGTACTGAGCACACAGCACTCTGAGTACTGAGCACCGAGCACCCCGAGCACTGAGCACACAGCACCCTGAATACTGCGCACCCAGCACCCCAAACACTGAGCACCGAGCACCCTGAGAACTGAGCACCGAGCACCCTGAGTACTGAGCACCCAGCACCATGAGTACTGAGCACCGAGCACCCAGAGTACTGAGAAACCTCAGTACTGAGCACCCAGCACCCCGAGAATGAGCACCCAGCACCGTGAGTACTGAGCACCGAGCACCCTGAGCACTGAGCACCCAGCACCCTGAGTACTGAGCACCAAGCACCCTGAGTACTGAGCACCCAGCACCCTGAGTACTGAGCACCCAGCACCCTGAGTTCTGAGCACCCAGCACCCTGAGCACTGAGCACACTGAGTAATGAGCACCCAGCACCCTGAGCACTGAGGACCCAGCACCCTGAGTACTGAGCACCCAGCACCCTGAGTACTGAGCACTGAGCACTGAGCAGCCTGAGCACTGAGCACCCAGCACCCTGAGCACTGCGCACCCAGCATCCTGAGCACTGAGTACTGAGCACCCAGCCCCCTGAGCACTGAGCACCCAGCACCCTGAGCACTGAGCACGCATCACCCTGAGTACTGAGCACCCAGCACCCCAAACACTGAGCACCGAGCACCCTGAGAACTATGCAGCGAGCTCCCCGAGCACTGAGCACTCTGAGTACTGAGCACCCAGCACCGTGAGTACTGAGCACCGAGCTCCCCGAGCACTGAGCACCCTGAGTACTGAGCACCCAGCACCCCGATAACTGAGCACCTAGCACCCTGAGCACTGAGCACCCAGCACCCTGAGCACTGAGCACCCAGCACCCTGAGTACTGAGCACCCAGCACACTGAGTACTGAGCACCCAGCACCCTGAGTACTGAGCACTGAGCACCCCGAGTACTGAGCACCCAGCACCCCGAGCACTAAGCACCCAGCACCCTGAGTACTGAGCACAGAGCACCCTGAGTACTGAGCCCCCAGCACCCTGAGTACTGAGCACCCAGCACCCTGAGCACTGAGCACCCAGCACCCCGAGAAAGAGCACCCAGCACCCTGAGTACTGAGCACCCAGCACCCTGAGTACTGAGCACTAAGCACCCAGAGCACTGAGCCCCCAGCACCCCGAGCACGGAGGACCCAGGACCAAGAGCACTGAGTACTGAGCACCCAGCACCCTGAGTACTGTGCACCGAGCTCCCCGAGCACTGAGCACCCTGAGTACTGAGCACCCAGCACCCCGATCACTGAGTACCCAGCACCCTGAGCACTGAGCACCCAGCACCCTGAGCACTGAGCACCCAGCACCCTGAGTACTGAGCACCCAGCACGCTGAGTACTGAGCACCCAGCACCCCGAGCACTGAGCACCCAGCACCCTGAGTACTGAGCACCCAGCACCCTGAGTACTGAGCACCCAGCACCCTGAGTACTGAGCACCCAGCACCTCGAATACTGAGCACCCAGCACCCTGAGTACTGAGCACCCAGCAACCTGAGTACTGAGCACCCAGCACCCCGAGCACTGAGCACCCATCACCCTGAGTACTGAGCACCCAGCACCCTGAGCACTGAGCACCCTGAGGACTGAGCACCCAGCATCCTGAGCACTGAGCACCCAGCACCCTGAGTACTGAGCACCGATCACCCTGAGCACTGAGCACCCAGCAACCTGAGCACTGACCACCCAGGACCCTGAGTACTGAGCACCCAGTACCCCGAGCACTGAGCACCCAGCACCCTGAGCACTGAGCACCCAGCACCCCGAGTACTGAGCACACAGCACTCTGAGTACTGAGCACCGAGCACCCCGAGCACTGAGCACACAGCACCCTGAATACTGCGCACCCAGCACTCCAAACACTGAGCACCGAGCACCCTGAGAACTGAGCACCGAGCACCCTGAGTACTGAGCACCCAGCACCATGAGTACTGAGCACCGAGCACCCAGAGTACTGAGAAACCTCAGTACTGAGCACCCAGGACCCCGAGAATGAGCACCCAGCACCGTGAGTACTGAGCACCGAGCACCCTGAGCACTGAGCACCCAGCACCCTGAGTACTGAGCACCAAGCACCCTGAGTACTGAGCACCCAGCACCCTGAGTACTGAGCACCCAGCACCCTGAGTTCTGAGCACCCAGCACCCTGAGCACTGAGCACACTGAGTAATGAGCACCCAGCACCCTGAGCACTGAGGACCCAGCACCCTGAGTACTGAGCACCCAGCACCCTGAGTACTGAGCACTGAGCACTGAGCACCCTGAGCACTGAGCACCCAGCACCCTGAGCACTGCGCACCCAGCATCCTGAGCACTGAGTACTGAGTACCCAGCACCCCGAGAAAGAGCACCCAGCACCCTGAGCACTGAGCACCCAGCATCCTGAGCACTGAGTACTGAGCACCCAGCACCCCAAACACTGAGCACTGAGCACCCTGAGAACTATGCACCGAGCTCCCCGAGCACTGAGCACTCTGAGTACTGAGCACCCAGCACCGTGAGTACTGAGCACCGAGCTCCCCTAGCACTGAGCACCCTGAGTACTGAGCACCCAGCACCCCGATAACTGAGCACCTAGCACCCTGAGCACTGAGCACCCAGCACCCTGAGCACTGAGCACCCAGCACCCTGAGTACTGAGCACCCAGCACACTGAGTACTGAGCACCCAGCACCCCGAGCACTGAGCACCCAGCACCCTGAGTACTGAGCACTGAGCACCCAGCACCCCGAGCACTGAGCACCCAGCACCCTGTGTACTGAGCACTGAGCACCCTGAGTACTAAGCACCCAGCACCCTGAGTACTGAGCACCCAGGACCCTGAGCACTGAGCACCGAGCACCCCGAGCACTGAGCACCCATCACCCTGAGCACTGAGTACTGAGCACTGAGCACCCAGAGCACTGAGCACCCAGCATCCTGAGCACTGAGTACTGAGCACCCAGCACCCTGAGTACTGAGCACCCAGCACCCTGAGCACTGAGCACAAAGCACGCTGAGTACTGAGCACTGAGCACCCTGAGTACTGAGCACCGAGGACCCTGAGCACTGAGCACCCAGCACGCTGAGTACTGAGCACTGAGCACCCTGAGTACTGAGCACCGAGCACCCCGAGCACTGAGCACCCAGCACCCTGAGTACTGAGCACCCAGCGCCCCAAACACTGAGCACCGAGCACCCTGAGAACTGAGCACCGAGCACCCTGAGTACTGAGCACCCAGCACCATGAGTACTGAGCACCGAGCACCCAGAGTACTGAGCAACCTGAGTACTGAGCACCCAGTACCCCGAGAATGAGCACCCAGCACCATGAGTACTGAGCACCGAGCACCCTGAGCACTGAGCACCCAGCACCCTGAGTACTGAGCACCAAGCACCCTGAGTACTGAGCACCCAGCACCCTGAGTACTGAGCACCCAGCACCCTGAGTTCTGAGCACCAAGCACCCTGAGCACTGAGCACACTGAGTACTGAGCACCCAGCACTCTGAGCACTGAGGACCCAGCACCCTGAGTACTGAGCACCCAGCACCCTGGGCACTGAGGACCCAGCACCCCCGAGCACTGAGCACCCAGCACCCTGAGTACTGAGCACCCAGCACCCCGAGCAATGAGCACCGGGCACCCCGAGCACTGAGCACCCAGCACCCTGAGCGCTGAGCACCCAGCACCCTGAGCACTGAGCACGCATCACCCTGAGTACTGAGCACCCAGCACCCCAAACACTGAGCACCGAGCACCCTGAGAACTATGCACCGAGCTCCCCGAGCACTGAGCACTCTGAGTACTGAGCACCCAGCACCCCGATCACTGAGTACCCAGCACCCTGAGCACTGAGCACCCAGCACCCTGAGCACTGAGCACCCAGCACCCTGAGTACTGAGCACCCAGCACGCTGAGTACTGAGCACCCAGCACCCCGAGCACTGAGCACCCAGCACCCTGAGTACTGAGCACTGAGCACCCAGCACCCCGAGCACTGAGCACCCAGCACCCTGAGTACTGAGCACCCAGCACACTGAGTACTGAGCACCCAGCACCCTGAGTACTGAGCACTGAGCACCCCGAGTACTGAGCACCCAGCACCCCGAGCACTAAGCACCCAGCACCCTGAGTACTGAGAACAGATCACCCTGAGTACTGAGCACCCAGCACCCTGAGTACTGAGCCCCCAACACCCTGAGTACTGAGCACCCAGCACCCCGAGCACTGAGCACCAAGCACCCCGAGAATGAGCACCCAGCACCCTGAGTACTGAGAACCGAGCACCCTGAGTACTGAGCACAGAGCACCCTGAGTACTGAGCCCCCAGCACCCTGAGTACTGAGCACCCAGCACCCTGAGCACTGAGCACCCAGCTCCCCGAGAATGAGCACCCAGCACCCTGAGTACTGAGCACCCAGCACCCTGAGTACTGAGCACTAAGCACCCAGAGCACTGAGCCCCCAGCACCCCGAGCACGGAGCACCCAGGACCAAGAGCACTGAGTACTGAGCACCCAGCACCCTGAGTACTGTGCACCGAGCTCCCCGAGCACTGAGCACCCTGAGTACTGAGCACCCAGCACCCCGATCACTGAGTACCCAGCACCCTGAGCACTGAGCACCCAGCACCCTGAGCACTGAGCACCCAGCACCCTGAGTACTGAGCACCCAGCACGCTGAGTACTGAGCACCCAGCACCCCCCGAGCCACTGAGCACCCAGCACCCTGAGTACTGAGCACTGAGCACCCAGCACCCCGAGCACTGAGCACCCAGCACCCTGAGTACTGAGCACCCAGCACCCTGAGTACTGAGCACCCAGCACCCTGAGTACTGAGCACCCAGCACCTCGAATACTGAGCACCCAGCACCCTGAGTACTGAGCACCCAGCAACCTGAGCACTGAGCACCCAGCACCCCGAGCACTGAGCACCCATCCCCCTGAGTACTGAGCACCCAGCACCCTGAGCACTGAGCACCCTGAGGACTGAGCACCCAGCATCCTGAGCACTGAGCACCCAGCACCCTGAGTACTGAGCACCGATCACCCTGAGCACTGAGCACCCAGCAACCTGAGCACTGACCACCCAGGACCCTGAGTACTGAGCACCCAGTACCCCGAGCACTGAGCACCCAGCACCCTGAGCACTGAGCACCCAGCACCCCGAGTACTGAGCACACAGCACTCTGAGTACTGAGCACCGAGCACCCCGAGCACTGAGCACACAGCACCCTGAATACTGCGCACCCAGCACCCCAAACACTGAGCACCGAGCACCCTGAGAACTGAGCACCGAGCACCCTGAGTACTGAGCACCCAGCACCCTGAGTTCTGAGCACCCAGCACCATGAGCACTGAGCACACTGAGTAATGAGCACCCAGCACCCTGAGCACTGAGGACCCAGCACCCTGAGTACTGAGCACCCAGCACCCTGAGTACTGAGCAGCCAGCACCCCGAGCACGCAGCACCCAGCACCCTGAGCACTGAGGACCCAGCACCCTGAGTACTGAGCACCCAGCACCCTGAGCACTGAGCAGCCAGCACCCCGAGCACGGAGCACCCAGCACCCTGAGTACTGAGCACCCAACACCCAGAGTACTGAGCACCCAGCACCCTGAGCACTGAGCACCCAGCACCCCGAGTACTGAGCACCCAGCACCCTGAGCACTGAGCACCCAGCACCCTGAGTACTGAGCACCGATCACCATGAGCACTGAGCACCCAGCACCCTGAGTACTGAGCACCCAGCACCCTGAGTACTGAGCACCGATCACCATGAGCACTGAGCACCCAGCACCCTGAGTACTGAGCACCCAGCACCCTGAGCACTGAGCACCCAGCACCCTGAGCACTGGGCACCCAGCACCCTGAGTACGGAGCACCCAGCACCCTGAGTACTGAGTACCCAGCCACCCTGAGCACTGAGCACCCAGCACCCTGAGTACTGAGCACCGAGCACCCTGAGTACTGAGCACCCAGCACACTTAGTACTGAGCACCCAGCACCCTGAGCACTGAGCACCCAGCACCCAGCACCCTGAGTACTGAGCACCCAGCACCACCCTCAGCACTGAGCACCCAGCACCCCGAGCACTGAGCACCCAGCACCCTGAGCACTGAGCACCAAGCACCCCGAGTACTGAGCACCCAGCACCCCGAGTACTGAGCACCGAGCACCCGAGCACTGAGCACCCAGCACCCTGAGCACTGAGCACCCAGCATCCCGAGCACTGAGCACCCAGCACCCTGAGTACTGAGAACCGAGCACCCAGAGTACTGAGCACCAAGCACCCTGAGTACTGAGCCCCTAGCACCCTGAGAATGAGCACCCAGCACCGTGAGTACTGAGCACCCAGCACCCTGAGTACTGAGCACTAAGCACCCAGAGCACTGAGCACCCAGCACCCCGAGCACGGAGCACCCAGGACCCCGAGCACTGAGAACTGAGCACCCAGCACCCTGAGTACTGAGCACCGAGCTCCCCGAGCACTGAGCACCCTGAGTACTGAGCACCCAGCACCCCGATCACTGAGCACCCAGCACCCTGAGCACTGAGCACCCAGCACCCTGTGCACTGAGCACCCAGCACCCTGAGTACTGAGCACCCAGAACGCTGAGTACTGAGCACCCAGCACCCCGAGCACTGAGCACCCAGCACCCTGAGTACTGAGCACCGATCACCCTGAGCACGGAGCACCCAGGACCCCGAGCACTGAGCACCCAGCACCCTGAGTACAGAGCACCCAGCACCCCGAGTACTGAGCACCCAGCACCCTGAGCACTGAGCACCCACCACCCTGAGTACTGAGCGCCCTGAGTACTGCGCACCGATCACCCTGAGCACTGAGCACCCATCACCCTGAGTACTGAGCACCCAGCACACTGAGCACTGAGCAACCAGCACCCTGAGCACTGAGCACCCCAGCACCCTGAGTACTGAGCACCCAGCACCCTGATTACTGAGTAACCAGCACCCTGAGCACTGATCACCCAGCACCCTGAGTACTGAGCACCCAGCACCCTGAGTACTGAGCACCCAGCACCCTGAGTTCTGAGCACCCAGCACCCTGAGCACTGAGCACACTGAGTAATGAGCACCCAGCACCCTGAGCACTGAGGACCCAGCACCCTGAGTACTGAGCACCCAGCACCCTGAGTACTGAGCACTGAGCACTGAGCAGCCTGAGCACTGAGCACCCAGCACCCTGAGCACTGCGCACCCAGCATCCTGAGCACTGAGTACTGAGCACCCAGCCCCCTGAGCACTGAGCACCCAGCACCCTGAGCACTGAGCACGCATCACCCTGAGTACTGAGCACCCCAGCACCCCAAACACTGAGCACCGAGCACCCTGAGAACTATGCAGCGAGCTCCCCGAGCACTGAGCACTCTGAGTACTGAGCACCCAGCACCGTGAGTACTGAGCACCGAGCTCCCCGAGCACTGAGCACCCTGAGTACTGAGCACCCAGCACCCCCGATAACTGAGCACCTAGCACCCCTGAGCACTGAGCACCCAGCACCCTGAGCACTGAGCACCCAGCACCCTGAGTACTGAGCACCCAGCACACTGAGTACTGAGCACCCAGCACCCTGAGTACTGAGCACTGAGCACCCCGAGTACTGAGCACCCAGCACCCCGAGCACTAAGCACCCAGCACCCTGAGTACTGAGCACAGAGCACCCTGAGTACTGAGCCCCCAGCACCCTGAGTACTGAGCACCCAGCACCCTGAGCACTGAGCACCCAGCACCCCGAGAAAGAGCACCCAGCACCCTGAGTACTGAGCACCCAGCACCCTGAGTACTGAGCACTAAGCACCCAGAGCACTGAGCCCCCAGCACCCCGAGCACGGAGGACCCAGGACCAAGAGCACTGAGTACTGAGCACCCAGCACCCTGAGTACTGTGCACCGAGCTCCCCGAGCACTGAGCACCCTGAGTACTGAGCACCCAGCACCCCGATCACTGAGTACCCAGCACCCTGAGCACTGAGCACCCAGCACCCTGAGCACTGAGCA